>NC_073644.1:18337121-18640151 GCF_029407905.1 Bubalus kerabau | reverse complement strand
AATGTCTTATAAATATTAATTAAATCTCTCTGGCTTAACATGCTATTGAAGGCTATGTTTCGTACTAATTTTCTGTCTGGATGATATTTCCATTGGTGTAAGTGGGGTGTTAAAATCCCCCACTGTTATTGCATTATGATCAATTTCTCCTTTTATGGCTGTTTGCATTTGCTGTGTGTATTGAGGGACTACTATGTTGCATGCACATGTATTTACAATTATATCTTCTTCTTGGATTGATCCCTTCATCATTATTTAGTGTCCTTTGTTGTCTGTTGTAATAGTCTTTATTTCAAAGACATTTTTTTTTTTTTCTGACCAGTCTATGTCTTTGGTTGGAGCATTTAATCCATTTACATTTAAGGTAATTATTGATATATGTATTTCTATTGCCATTTTCTTAAAAATTTTAGTAGATCTTTTTTCTTCCTTTTCTCTTGTTCTCTTCTCTTATGGTTTGATAACCATCTTTAGTGTGTGTTTAGTTTGCTTTTTCCTTTTTTTGTGTGTAGACCTATTGTTAATTTTTGGTTTTCATTTCATATGATGTTTTGATAAAAGTCATATATGCATAGTCTATATGATAGATCATGTATATATATACTTATACAAACAGTTTTAAGTTGTTGGTCTCTTAATTCAAGTGCAATTCTCATTTCCTTTATTCGTACTCTCCTCTTTGGAATGGTTGATTGTTTTGCTATAATATTTGTGTATGAAAGATTTCCTGCTTTCGCTATATATTTGCCTTTAACAGTGAGTTTTCCCATTGTTGATTTTCTTTTTTCTAGCACTCCTCCCCATACTTAGAGAAGCTCCTTCAACATTTGTTTTAAAACTGGTTTGGTGAATACTGAATTCTCTTAGCTTTTGCTTGTTTGTAAAGCTTTTTATTTCTCCTTTGGATCTGGAAGTGAGCCTTGCTGAGTAGAGTATTCTTGGTTGTCAGTTTTTCCCTTTCATAACTTTAAATACATCATGCCACTACCACCTGGCCTGCAGAAATTCTGCTGGAAAAACAGCTGATAACCTTATGCTGATACCCTTGTATGTTATTTGTTGCTTTTCTCTTGCTTTTATATTCAACTTATAATTAAATTTTATATTAATTCTAAATAAAAATTTGTATTTAACTTTTGTTAGATACTTTGTATTTAACCATGTGTTCTTTCTTGGGTTATCTTGTGGAGGACTCTCTACTTCCTGGACCTGAGTTACTATGTCCTTTCCCACCTTAGGAAAGTTTTTGACTATAATATTTTCAAATATTTTCTCGGGCACTTTCTCTTTTTCTTCTTCTATGATCTCTCTAATCCAAATGTTGGTTTGTTTAATGTTCTCCCAGAAGTTTCTGAGACTGTCTTCATTTCTTTTCATTCTCTCTCTCTTTTTATTTTATTCTGTTTTATGACAATGATTTCTACCATTTTTTTTCTTCTAAATGATTTATCTGTTCTTCTGCTATTGATTATTTTGCTGTTGATTCCTTCTAGTGTATTTTTCATTTCTGTTTTAGTATTGTTCATCTCTGTTCTTCAGTTCCTCTGCTGCCGCTGCATCGCTTCAGTCGTGTCCGACTCTGTACGATCCTATGGACGGCAGCCCACCAGGCTCTGCCGTCCTTGGGATTCTCCAGGCAAAAACACTGGAGTGGGTTGCCATTTCCTTCTCCAATGCATGAAAGTGAAAAGTGAAAGTGAAGTCGCTCAGTCGTGTCTGACTCGTAGTGACGGCATAGACTGCAGTCTACCAGGCAGCTATCCATGGGATTTTCCAGGCCAGAGTACTGGAGTGGGTTGCCATTGCCTTCTCCAGTCAGTTCATCTAGGTCTTTGTTAAATATTTCTTATATATTCTTGATCCATGCCTCTTCCAAGATCTTAGATCATCTCTATTATCACTATGAATTCATTTTCAGATAGTTATCTATCTCCTCTTCATTTAATTTTAAGTTTTTATCTTGCTCCTTCATCTGCAACATATTTCCTCTGTCATCTCTCTTTTATTTTTTTCCCTAACTTACTGTGTTTGTGTTCTCCCTTCTGCAGATTTCAGGTTTGTGGTCCTCATGTTCCTGGTGTCTTCTTCCTGGTTTGTGAGGTTGGTCCAGAAACTTGTTCCATCATCCCTTGATAGGGGATTTAACTATTGTGGTCTGCTCTGGATACTGAGAGGGACCTCCCCTCTGCTCTGTGGTTGCCACTCCCTTGTCAGGGACAGGGTCTTCTCCTTAGTTATTCGAGTAAAGGCTCCTTGATCTGTTTCTTGGGTTTCTTAGCTGTGTTTCTGATCTGTGGTGCAAGGTAAGTGGGATTGGATCACTCCCACTGGGAGAGAAACCACTGAGTATTCCACCTATGGAGTTGTTCACTTGTGAATATGCTCTGCTGTGTCTTCTTTTGCTCTTTCTGTGGCTTACAAAGTACACTGTTGTTGGTACTATTCTTAATCCTATCTTAACTGTTGATATGCCAGCAATTGGTCCTGGTGACTCTCAGAAACTATTTTCCCGAAGCCACTAGCGCAGGTCCTCTGAGGTCAGGTCCCAGGACTGCAGTAGTCATGCACCTGGACCCACTGTGGGCACTATGAAGGCAACTCAGACTCTGGTCATGCCCTCCCCATGTATACTTGTCAATAAAGCCCACAGCTGTGAAAGCTAGAACTATCCCAACTGTCGCAGCACTTGTCCTTTTAGATATTTTGCAAACACTGAATTTAGGAAGCTGTCAGAGGAGGTACTACCCCACAGTTCATGAAGCCGTGAGGAGAGACTTCATCTCTTCTTCCTTAGTCACATGGCCCCTGGGGCTCAGCTATGGTTTCAGCCTCCACCTCTGTGTGTGCATTCTTCCCTTCCATTGGAGTCAGCTGCAGAGGTTGCCATAGCACAGGAGCCCATCTGGCATGAAGGACCAAAGTAGTAATCTGGGTGAGCAAGACACTCAGGCAGGAAGATGCTGGGGTAGTGATTGAATTGTGCAAGCCCATCAGTCAGTGATCAGGGCTAGTGGGTTGTACAGGTTGGGAGGGGTGCAGAGGAGGCAATGGCAGGTGTACTTGAGCTGGCTCTGGCCAGAGTCCTCCCTAGTGCTGTTGGAAACAGGAGCTTGCATGTGAGGAAAGAGTTTGCAATGACAGCCCTACCATTTACATATCACGTAACAATGGTGCTTCACTTCTCTGGTAGTCTGAGCTTCCTCCGTGATCATTCCCAGTTGTAGAGCTCCTCACGCCCATCCACTCAGGCTGTCTCCTCATGGCCAGCAGTAGTCCCCTCCCCCAGTCTGCTCTCCAAACCCCATGTTCCAGCACCTGTCCTTGTGCATAATGGTCAATACTCGTCTCAGGATACTGTGAGCAGCCCTGTGGCATGGATCATCTGTGTAGGTCTCACTCTGTCCTGCCTGGCACAGATGTGTGGCTGGGCTCTTTCTGAACCCTTGAAGCACCCTGTTCTAGTTGCCCTCCCTGCTAGTGAGAGGGCTACCCGAGGTGCAGGAGCTTCTCACTTTCAGTTCCCCACAGGTAGAACTGGTCTTATCCTGTTACCTCTTCTCTTCCTTTTTCTTTCTTTTCTTTTGTCCTATGGTTACATGGGGATCTTTCTTGTCCAATGTATCCAAGGTCCTCTGCTAGTGTTCAGCATGCTTGTTCCATGTGTACATGTATTCTTGATGCATTTGTGCAGAAAGATGAACTTCATGCCCTCCTACTCCATCTTATTCTCCCAACTCTCACATATTTTAGAAAAAGTATTGTTTGTATGCTTTTAAGTGTTTAAAAAAAAAACACAAATAGCCACAATAAAATAAATAAAACCATATAACCACGATGGAGTGATCGCTCACCTAGAGCCAGACATCATGGAGTCAAGTGAGCCTTAGGAAGCATCACTATCAACAAAACTAGTGGAGGTGATGGAATTCCACCTGGGCTATTTCAAATCCAAAAAGGTGATGCTTTTAAAGTACTGTACTCAATATATGGGGAAATTTGGGAAACTAAAAAATGGCCACAGGACTGGGAAAGGTCAGTTTGCATTCCAATCCCAGAGAAAGGCAATACCAAAGAATGTTCATACTACCACATAATTGCACTCATCTCACATGCTAGCAAATTAATGCTCAAAATTCTCCAAGCTAGGCTTCAACAGTTCATGAACCAAGAAATTCCAGATGTTCAAGCTGGAATTATAAAAGGCAGAAGAACAAGAGATCAAATTGCCAACATCCATTGGATGATAGAAAAAGCAAGAGAATTCCAGAAAAAAAAATCTGCTTCTGCTTCACTGACTATGCTAAGGTCTTTGACTGTATGGATCTCAACAAACTGTGGACAAGTTCTCAAGAGATGGGAACACCAGACCACCTGACCTGCCTCCTGAGAAATCTGTATGCAGGTCAAAGAGCAACAGTTAGAACCAGACATGGAACAACAGATTGGTTCCAAATTGGGAAAAGGACTAAGTCAAGGCTGTACGTTGTCACCCTGTTTATTTAACTTATATGCAGAGTACATCACTGTAAGGCTGAGCTGAATGAAGTGCAAGCTGGAATCAAGATTGGTGGGAGAAATATCAACAACCTCAAATATGCAGATGACACCATCCTTATAGCAGAAAGCAAAGAGGAAATTAAGAGCCTCTTGATGAAAGTGAAAGAGGAGAGTGAAAAAGTTGGCTTACCTGTGGCGGATTCGTTTTGATGTTTGGCAAAACTAATACAGTGTTCCAGGTTTAAAAATAAAATAAAATTAAATTAAAAAAAAAAAACTCAATATTCAAAAAATAAAGATCATGGTATCCGGTCCTATCACTTCATTTCAAACAGATGAGGAAATAATGAAAACATTGAGAGATTTATTCTTTTGAGCTCCAAAATCACTGCAGGTGGTGACTGCAGCTATGAATTTAAAAGACACTTCCTCCTTGGAGGAAAAGCTAGGACAAACCTAGTGAAGTGAAAGTTGCTCATTCGTGTCCCCATTTGTCCTCATTTGAGACCCCATGAACTATACAGTCCATAGAATTCTCCAGGCCAGAAAACTGGAGTGGGAAACCTTTCCCTTCTCCAGGGATCTCCCCAGCCCAGGAGTCGAACTCAGGTCTTTTGCATTGCAGGAAGATTCTTTACCAACTGAGACAAACCTAGACAGCATATTAAAAAGCAGAGACATTACTTTGCTGACAAAGGTCTGTATAGTCAAAGCTATTGTATTTCCAGTAGTCACGTATGGATGGGAGAGATGGACCAAAAAGAAGGTTGAGCCACAAAGAACTGATGCTTTTGAACTGTGGTGTTGGAGAAGACTCTTGAGAGTCCCCTGGACTGCAAGGAGATCAAACCAGTCCATCCTTAAGGAAATCAGTCCTGAATATTCATTGGACGGACTGATGCTGAAGCTCCAATACTTTGGCTACTTGATGCGAAGAACTGACTCATTGGAAAAGACCCTGGTGTTGGGCAATATTGAAGTCAGGAGGAGAAGGGGACGACAGAGGATGAGATGGTTGTACAGCATCACCAACTCGACGCCCATGAGTTTGGGCAAGCTCCAGGAGTTGGTGATGGATAGGGAACCCTGGCATTCTGCAGTCCATGGGATTGCAAATAGTTGGACATGACTGTGCAACAGTTGCCAAAGTATTGAAGTTTCAGCTTAATCTTCAGTCCTTCCAATGAATATTCAGGACTGATTTCCTTTAGGATTGATTAATTTGATCTCCTTGCAGTCCAAGGGACTCTCAAGAATTTTCTCCAACACCGCAATTCAAAAGCATCAATTCTTTGCTGCTCAGCTATCTATATAGTCCAAATCTTACATTCATACATGACTCACATCATCTAACCACAAATGGTAAAGGAAAAACAAATTATTGGTAAGATGAGAAGTAGGAAGCTCTAAGAAAATACACATGTTAAACCTCTTCATTTTAGAGAGAAAGAGAAAAAGTGTGAGAGGGATAGTGAATTCTCTTTAAACTTTACATACGTAGGGTCTGACATTTGTGAATCCAGAGATATAGAACTCTCAAGAATTCTCTCAGAGGTTATGTGACTTCTTGGAAGTTATGAGTCTAGAAACAATGTCCTAATTTTCTTAATTTTATTTTTTCTTTTTTGGCCCTCATATGCAGACACGTATCATCATTGGCTTTGACAAGGTCTTTATTTTGTTACCTTATTTCATATGATTCATCTTTCTACCTAAATCCCCCTACCACATTCACATATGCACTTAATCTGCACTTTCCTTTGTAGTGTTTTTATTGATGTCTCTGTGTATGTATTTTTTTAAATATAGTATTATTTTGATATTTCAAAATATGTAAGTGGTATTGGACATCAGATCTCTAACTTGTACTTTTAATTATCAATATTGTATTTTAACAATTATTCTTGATCCTATACTTTAGAAGTTCTTAAGTGTTTTTGCTCTGGAGATGATTCTGCAGTCTAGACTCCTCAGAATAATCTTTTATGGAACACTACCTACCATAATGTCTTTAATATTTGCGATAGGTATACACAAATACAGTGGATTTGTACAAAATAGACCAATTATACTGAAATACACTTAACAAAATAACAAAACAACAAATGTGTGGCATAGCAATATATGAGCTTACATATTAATACATTAAAGCAATACAATCTAGCAGCCAGTTTCATAACTACCAGCATTTCATTATGGTGACAAGGACATACAATATTTTAAGATGCCTGATGTAAGTAATATAAAAATAAATGTGACTTCTGTTAGTGATAAGGTCAGTTCAGTTCAGTTCAGTCACTCAGTCGTATCCGACTTTTTGAGACCCCATGAACTACAACATCCAGGCCTCCATGTCCATCACCAACTCCCAGAGTTTACTCAAATTCATGTCCATTGAGTCAATGATGCCACCCAACCATGTTTTTCCCTGTCGTCCCCTTCTTCCACCATCAATCTTTCCCAACATCAGGGTCTTTTCAAATGAGTCAGTTCTTTGCATCAGGTAGCCAAAGTATTGGAGTTCCAGCTTCAACATCAGTCCTTCCAGTGAACACTCAGGACTAATTTCCTTTAGGATGGACTGGTTGGATCTCCTTGCAGTCCAAGGGACTCTCAAGAGTCTTCTCCAACATCACAGTTCAAAAGCATCAATTATTTGGCACTCAGCTTTCTTTATAGTCCAACTCTCACATCTATACTCGACTACTGGAAAAATCATAGCCTTGACTAGATGGACCTTTGTTGGCAAAGTCATGTCTCTGATTTTTAATATGCTGTGTAAGGTTGAGCATAAGTTTCCTTCCATGGAGTAAGCATCTTTTATTTCATGGCTGCAGTCACCATCTGCAGTGATTTTGGAGCCCCACAAAATGGTCTGCCAGTTTCAACTGTTTATCCATCTATTTGCCATGAAGTGATGGGACCAGATGCCATGATCTTAGTTTTCTGAATGTTGAGCTTTAAGCCAACTTGTTCACTTTCCTCTTTCACTTTCATCAAGAAGCACTTTAGTTCTTCTCTTTCTGCCATAAGGGTGGTGTCATCTGCATATCTGAGGTTATAGATGTTTCTCTTTACAATCTTGATTGCAGCTTGTGCCTCATCCAGCCCAGTGGTTCTCATGATGCATATAAGTTCAATAAGCAGGGTGACAATATACAGCCTTGATGTACTCCATTTCCTATTTGGACCAGTGTGTTGTCCCATGTCCAGTTCTAACTGTTGCTTCCTGACCAACACACAGATTTCTCAAGAGGCAGGTCAGGTGGTCTGGTATTCCCATCTCTTTCAGAATTTTCCACAGTTTATTATGATCCACACAGTCAAAGACCTTGGCATACTCAATAAAATATAAATAGATGCTTTTCTGGAATTACCTTGCTTTTTCAATGATCCAGTGGATGTTGGCAATTTGATCTCTGGTTCCTCTGCATTTTCTAAAACCGGCTTGAACATTGGAAGTTTACAGTTCACATACTGTTGAAGCCTGGCTTGGAGAATTTTGAGCATTACTTTACTGGCATGTGAGATGAATTCAATTGTGTGGTAGTTTGAGCATTGCCTTTCTTTGGGATTGGAATGAAAACTGACCTTTTCCAGTTCTGTGGCTTCTGCTGAGCTTTCCAAATTTGCTGGCATATTGAGTGAAGCACTTTCATAGCATCATCTTTTAAGATTTGAATTAGCTCAACTGGAATTCCATCACCTTCACTAGTTTTTTTCATAGTAATGCTTCCTAAAGCCCACTTGACTTCACACTCCAGGATGTCTGGCTCTAGGTGAGTGATCACACCATTATGATTATCTGGTTTGTGAAGATCTTTTTTGTATAGTTCTTCTGTGTATTCTTGCCACCTCTTCTTAATATCTTCTGCTTCTGTTAGTTCCATACCATTTCTGTCCTTTATTGAGCCCATCTGCATGAAATATTCCCTTGATATCTCTAATTTTCTTGAAGACATCTCTAGTCTTTCCCACTCTAGTTTTCCACTATTTCTTTGCATTGATCACTGAGGAAGAAGCCGTTCTTATCTCCCCTCTATTCTTTGAAGCTCTGCATTCAAACGGGTATATCTTTCCTTTTGTCCTTTGCTTTTCACATCTCTTCTTTTCACAGCTATTTGTCAGTCCTCCTCAGCCAGCCACTTTGCTTTATTTCATTTCTTTTTCTTGAGGATGGTCTTGATCCTTGTCTCCTGTACAATGTCAGGAACCTCCATCCATAGTTCATCAGGCACTCTATCTATCAGATCTAGTTCCTTAAACCTATTTCTCACTTCCACTGTATAATCATAAGGGATTTGATTTAGATCATACCTGAATAGTCTAGAGGTTTTCCCTACTTTCTTCAATTTAAGTCTGAGTTTGGCAATAAGGAGTTCATGATCTGAGCCACAATCAGCTCCCAGCCTTATCTTTGCTGACTGTATAAAGCTTCTCCATCTTTGGCTGCAAAGAATATAATCAATCTGATTTTGGTGTTGACCATCTGTTGATGTCCATGTGCAGAGTCTTCTCTTGCATTGTTGGAAGAGGGTGTTTGTTATGACCAGTGAGTTCTCTTGGCAGAACTCTATTAGCCTTTGCTCTGCTTCATTCTGTACTCCAAGCCCAAATTTACTTGTTACTCCAGTTGTTTCTTAATTCCTACTTTTGCATTCCAGTCGCCTATAATGAAAAGGACATCTTTTTTGGGTGTTAATTCTAAAAGGTCTTGTAGGTCTTCATAGAATTGTTCGACTTCAGCTTCTTCAGTATTACTGGTTGGGGCATAGACTTGGATTATTGAGATATTGAATGGTTTTCCTTGGAAACGAACCGAGATCCTTCTGTCATTTTTGAGATTGCATCCAAGTATTGCATTTCGGACTGTTTTATTGACTATGATGGCGAGTGATAAGGTCAAGATACTGCTAACAGAGCTGTGATTTTTTTGTCTTCATTGTCAATTAAATGAAATACTAAAATCAGATATTTGTGAATTTGAAAATATAATTTTTCCCAGTTTAATTTCATTGACTCTCTGAAATCCCCCAGATTTTTAGTCAAGGTTAACAACTACTGCTCTAGTTTACAGTCTTTCTTTGCATACACACCTTTTACTTTTTCATTCCCTTAGTGATGGGCACCTAGGTTGCTTCTGACTTTTTGATTCCACAAGTAATACTAGATTTTATTCTTCATAGTTAAAAATGTAGTTAAACATTGAATTATGTAATGATCATTTATGTCTCACTCAGAGGTTTGGGGTAAATTAAATAGAATGGTATAGAGTAATGTTGTTGAATTGGATTAAAATGTGTAAATGGTTTATAAAATATAAAATGTTATATACAAGTAGGAAAATATCACTTCCTTTCCTCAAGTGTCAAGGTTTATTCAGTTAACCATACTGAATTCTTCTAGAAAACAGAAAAAAAAATACTTTTAATATAGTCATCATGCAATCTCTATTAAAGTTTTATATTGTCTCTTATAGATGATTTTTTTGAGATTTGCATATGTTGTTTACTATTTAACTCTTGAAGATATGAAAACCCAAACTAGGAAATTATAATTTAGGCAACTGCTAGACATAGATAGAATGAAGTATTTTAGAATTGAAACTGACACTGTGACCCTGAGGAAGAGGAAAGGACACTCAGACCTCAGGCATGAATATCACAAAATTCTAACATTTTGAAAGCCGTGGTGCTGGCATATTGTACACAATAGTGTGCTGATTTTTTAGTATCATAAATACATATAATACTTAAAAATTAAAATTCTTGTCTCTGGAAGCACACCAAAATTTTCCTTTGGTGAAATTAACAGTTGTTAACTTTAAAATATACTAGAATAGGCAATTTTTGTATACCTAAGTTATATATCTCTAACTGGAAACTTCAGGAAACAGTTAGTTGTAAGAGTATTCTATATACTACCATTAAAATATCATGGTAATAGAACTTGAAAATGTTTATTTGGTAAAACTGAGACTTTCATTTTACCTATTTAAAAACCGAAGATTAGCAAACAGTGGGAAATAATTGAAAGCATGTGTGCCTATCATTCAGTCATGTCCAACTTTTGCGACCACATGGACTGTAGCCCACCAGTTTCCTCTCTCTATGGATTTCTCCAGGCAAGAATACTGGAGTGGGTAGCCATTTCCTTCTCCAAGGGATCTTCCCAGCCCAGGGATCAAACCCACATCCCCTACATTGCAGGCAGAGTTGTAACTGTCTGAGCTACCAGGAAGCCTTGGAATAATTGAATATCTATATGCAAACAAATAATAAAACTTTATAGCTCACACTAAACACAAAATATTAACTGTGTGTTTTCAAAATCTACTACTATTAAAAAATGAAAATACATGGATGCAACATGGATGCAACTAGAGATTATCATACTAAGTGAAATAAGTCAGAAAGTGAAAGACAAATACCATGCAATGCCATTCTTATATGTAGAATCTAAAATATGACAGAAATGAACCTATCTATGAAACAGAAACAGAAGCCCTGACTTAGTGAATAGACTGGTGGTTGCCAAGTGGTGGGGGAGGTGGGAGAGGAATGGACCTGAGAGTTTAAGATTAGCAGATGCAAACTGGTATATATAGAATATGTGCCAAAGCGAGCACATATATAGAATGAATAAACAACACAGTCTTACAATGCAGCATAAAGAACTGTATTCAATATCCTGTCATAAACCATAATGGAAAATATTATGAAAAATAATGTATATATATATGCCTGGAAAATCCCATGGACGGAGGAGCCCGGTAGGCTGCAGTCCGTGGGGTTGCTCAGAGTTGGACAGGACTGAGCAACTTCACCTTCACTTTTCACCTTCATGCATTGGAGAAGGAAATTGTGACCCACTCCAGTGTTCTTGCCTGGAGAATCCCAGGGACGGGGGAGCCTGTGGGCTGCCGTCTATGGGGTTGCACAGTCGGACACGACTGAAGCGACTTAGCAGTAGCAGCAGGAGTAGTGTATGTATAACTGAGTCACTTTGCTCTACAGCAGTGATTAGCACAACACTGTAATTTAACTATATGTCAATAAAAATAAATAACTCATAAAAGAACAAAATGAAAAGACCACTCACAGCCTCAAAGATCATAATATGTAAAGAATCTATGTTATATATGTATGTATAACATTCAAAGCTCAAGTAAACAATATATTTTTAAAATGGCAAAAGATCAGAATCAATATTTTACCCAACAACATATATATTTATGGCAAATAAGCATAGAAAAATATGATTAATATCATTAGTCATTGGGGAATGCAAATTAAAACCATAATGGGATACTGCTACCCACCTATTAGAATGGCAAACATTTAAAAAGGTGATCACTTAATGATGTGGAGTATTTGAAGCTTGCAGACACTGCTGATGAAAATGTGTTATACTCACTTTGATAAAACATTTTGACAGATTCTTAAAAACTTAATATTTACCTACCATATGATCCAACCATTCCATTCATAGATATTAAGCCAAAGAAAATAAAGCATATATTCACACACACACACACACACAAAGCACTTATAACTGAATACTCACTAAGGCTTTATTTGTAATAGCAGAGAACTGGGAACAACTCAAATGTCTTTCAGAGGTGAATGAATAAACAAATTTTGGAATATCCATGTAAATCTAATCAGAAATCAAAACAAACTCCCACTATACATAACAGCTTAAATGTAACTTAAAGTGAAAATGTTGAATAAGAGAAGCCAAGACAAGAAACAAAAAATACATATGGTATTATGTTTCTTCAAAACTCTAGAAAATGCATACTAATCTATAGCGTCAGAAAGAGAAATGCATTAATGTTGGGAAGGCACTTTTTTGCGCACCAGTAATCAGGGAGGCCTGATATGCTGCAATTCATGGCATCGCAGAGTCGGACACGACTGAGCGACTAACTGAACTGAACTGAACTGAATCTCACCAGTCTGATTAAGAGCACAGACAGGAATAGATTCAGCCTACTTTAAAGTAATTAGTACAATAAATCTCTTTCCTTTTCCTAATCATCTTTCTAATCCCTGATTCTTCTATGATCAAAAGGTCAGGAAAACACTTTATTTAGAAGAACAATCAAAGTATTTGTTGATTCCTCTATCAGTGCCTCAGATGAGAGATGGGCAAAAGCTTACTATTAAGCCCAATTTTCTAAACATCAGTGGAACCAAACAACTTATTTTTGGACATGGGAAATAGATGGGGAAACAGTGGAAACAGTGTCAGATTTTATTTTTCTGGGCTCCAAAATCACTGCAGATGGTGACTGCAGCCATGAAATTAAAAGACGCTTACTCCTTGGAAGGAAAGTTATGACCAACCCAGATAGCATATTCAAAAGCAGAGACATTACTTTGCCAACAAAGGTTCGTCTAGTCAAGGCTATGGTTTTTCCTGTGGTCATGTATGGATGTGAGAGTTGGACTGTGAAGAAGGCTGAGCACCGAAGAATTGATGCTTTTGAACTGTGGTGTTGGAGAAGACTCTTGAGAGTCCCTTGGACTGCAAGGAGATCCAACCAGTCCATTCTGAAGGAGATCAGCCCTGGGATTTCTTTGGAAGGAATGAAGCTAAAGCTGAAACTCCAGTACTTTGGCCACCTCATGCGAAGAATTGACTTTTTGGAAAAGACTCTGATGCTTGGAGGGATTGGGGGCAAGAGGAGAAGGGGACGACAGAGGATGAGATGGCTGGATGGCATCACTGACTCGATGGACGTGGGTCTGGGTGAACTCCAGGAGTTGGTGATGGACAGGGAGGCCAGGTGTGCTGCGATTCATGGCGTCGCAAAGAGTCGGACAGACTGAGTGACTGATCTGATCTGATCTGAAGAATCAACTAAAGTAGCTTTACCAAATATAATGGTCCTTCATTTCACCTAGGGAGACATTTTAAGCACTTTCATATATATCAATTAATCTGAAGTTTCTTTTGACAAAGCTTGAGAATGGCCCTTACTTACAGGTGAGGAAGCTGAGTGTCAGAAGTAAATTGTCACACATGCGTCTATCCATGGAGGCTAGAGAATTAAGCCCCAACCATGCCAATTCAGTGATTTTCGGACTACAGTATTTCATTTCCTAATATCAAATATGTTTGCTAAATAAATACACATTAATACCACATGCACATTAATCCTTATTTTTAAGGATTGGGTATCTATAATATTGCCCAGACTTTTCCACAGTAAAATTACTATATTAACAACAACAACAACAACAACAAAACCAGAGAGTGAGAGAGAAAATGAAAGATACAGTGGAATAAAAGACAGACAGTACCATCCATGAGAGGACCCCTGTTATGCAGGTGGTCCGATCAAGTTTCAGACCCTGGCAGAGATCACAAAGCAGAGCAAAGAAGGGAGTGCCTTGGTAGTTGTCAGTCAACCTCCAGGGCCTGATTCAGACAACTTTTAACCCTAACTTTTTAGTCTTTTAATCAACTTTTAATGTTAGTGACATCTAGAACTTTCCAAAGTATTTAAGAGATTCTCTCAATTCTCTAGGATCCAGGGCATCTGACATGAAGGGTGTTTCTGGGTCAGGATTATCAAACAGAACATTTGCATTCTGTTTCCATTTTTCATGAGAGCTACTAAAGGTTTTGAATAAAGATAGCCAAATCAGTAATTAGAAGAAAAGCTCTCTTTGTTCTAAACTGACATTGTCACTACTGACTTAAGCATTATATCTTTAAAATAAAAAATCCACAGTAAACCTTCAGCTCAAAATCCCAGGCTTGTCTGCCCATCTAGACATCCAGAATAAGACATATGTGTGTATTTGTGTGGGCTGTGTTGGAGAAGACTCTTGAGAGTCCCTTGGACTGCAAGGAGATCCAACCAGTCCATTCTGAAGGAGATCAGCCCTGGGATTTCTTTGGAAGGAATGATGCTAAAGCTGAAACTCCAGTACTTTGGCCACCTCATGCAAAGAGTTGACTCATTGGAAAAGACTCTGATGCTGGGAGGGATTGAGGGCAGGAGGAGAAGGGGACAGCAGAGGATGAGATTGCTGGATGGCATCACTGACTCGATGGACGTGAGTCTGAGTGAACTCCGGGAGTTGGTGATAGACAGGGAGCCCTGGCATGCTGCGATTCATGGGATCGCAAAGAGTTGGACACGACTGAGTGAATGATCTGATCTGATCTGATCTGTAGTTGCTTCAGTCCTGTCCAACTCTTTGAGACCCCATGGACTATAGCCCACTGGGCTCCTCTGTCCATGGGATTTTCCAGGCAAACATACTGGAGTAGGTTGCCATTTTCTCCTCCAGGGGATCTTCCCAATCCAGAGATCAGACATATGCAAAATAAGTCATCAATGCTGATGTAGGAAAAGAGAGTAATCAGGGTGAATCCTTCTGCTCTAACTTAATCTTGAGGTCATCATCCCAAACTGGGTTCAGTGGCATCATACTGCTGGCTTTGGGGAGAAAGATAAACAGAAAATAAAAAGCAAAGTTTCAGAAAATGAAAACTAGATCTCCATACTATCTGTTCCATCTATTCCTGACTGAGTCTTTACTTACCTCAAAGGGGTGGTAACAGGGAAAGGCTCAGAGACTCCCTAACTGCTGGAATGGAACACTAGACCTCTGTAAGGTCTTCTGCTTGTACCACACCAGCCAGTTGCCCCTAAAAGTGGGGGCAGGGGTGATCATTGAAGTCAATAAAGTACTCACTGTGGAAATTATTTTCCAACAGCATTGCCATCTCCTGGGAGAAAATCCTAAATGCTGTTGTTGATCCCAGACCAGCGCTTCCTTAGTCCTTTCTTCTCTACCTTTGTAACCTTGGAACCTACATTGATTTAATGCTCCACATTATCCCCCTTACCTCTCTCTCCCCTTGCTGTCTTTCTTAATGAGAATCTACTACTTATTTAATACTTCTAAGTTTGAGCAGAGCCCTACATACCTGGCTTATTTGACTTTAACTTCTCTTAGGAGTATCACCAGGACTTCCCTGGTGGCTCAGACGGTAAAGCGTCTGTCTACAATGCGGGAGAACCGGGTTCTATCCCTGGGTTGGGAAGATCCCCTGGAGAAGGAAATGGCAATCCACTCCAGGACTATTGCCTGGAAAATCCCATGGACAAAGGAGCCTGGTAGGCTACAGTCCATGGGGTTGCAAAGAGTCGGACACGACTGAGCGACTTCACTTTCACTTTTCTTTTCTCATAGGAGTATAGGACTTGTTGGGCCCCTTTGAGATGGTTGAATGGCATCACTGATTCAAGGGACATGAGTCTAAGAAAACTTCAGGAGATAGTGAAGGACAGGGAAGCCTGATGTACTGCAGTCCAAGGGGTAGCAAAGAGTTGGACACGACTGAGCGACTGAACAACTAGAAGATGCTTAAGGATGCAAATAAATGGCATAAAAGGTAGAGGAATCTATGTGTTTTTGTGAACTAAAAATTCAGGTGCATTGTTATAGTCTGATACTGCTTCATACTGGATCCTTTGGGGTATGGTAGAGGATGCTGTGAAAGTGCTACATGAAATATGCCAGCAAACTTGGAAAACTCATCAGTGGCCACAGGACTGGAAAACATCAGTTTTCATTCCAATCTCAAAGAAAGACAATGCCAAAGAATGTTCAAACTGCCCCACAACTACACTCATTTCACATGCTAGCAAAGTACTACTGAAAATTCTCCAAGCTAGGCTTCAAAAGTACGTGAATTGAGAACTCTCAGATGTTCAAATTGGATTTAGAAAAGGCAGAGGAACCAGAGATCAAATTGCCAATATCTTCTAGATCATAGAAGAAGCAAGAGAATTCCAGAAACAAACAAAACAATACAAAATGTTTGTTTCATTGACTATCTTAAAGCCCTTGACTGTGTGGATCACAACAAGCTGTGGAAAATTCTTCAAGAGATGGGAATATTCTACCACTTTACCTGCCTCCTGTGAAACCTGTATGCAGGTCAAGAAGCAACATTTAGAACCGGAAAAGGAACAGTGGACTGGTGCCACATTGAGAAAGAAGTACGTCAGGGCTGTATATTGTCACCATGCTTATTTAATTTATAGGCAGAGTACATCATGCAAAATGCCAGGATGGATGAAGCACAAGCTGGAATCAAGACTGCCAGAAGAAATATTAGTAACTTCAGATATGTAGATGACACCACCCTTAGGGCAAAAAGTGAAGAGGAACTAAAGAGCCTCTTGATAAAAGTGAAAGAGGAGAGTGAAAGAGTTGGCTTAAAACTCAACATTCAGAAAATGAAGATCATGGCATCTAGTCCCATCACTTAATGGGAAATAGAGAAACAATGGAAACAGTGAGAGACTTTATTTTCATGGGCTGCAAAATCACTGCAAATGGTGACTGCAGCCATGAAATTAAAAGATGCTTGCTCCTTGGAAGAAAAGCTAACAAACCTACAAGTGTATTAAAAAGCAAATACACTACTTTGTCGAAAAAGGTCCATATAGTCAAAGCTATGGTATTTCTTTAATGTATGGATGTGACAGTTAGACCATAAAGAAGGCTGATTACCAAAGAATTGATGCTTTTGAACTGTGGTGTTAGAGAAGACTCTTGAGAGTCCCTTGGACAGCAAGGAGTTCAAACCAATAAATCCTAATGGAGATCAATCCTGAATATTCATTGGAAATACTGATGCTGAAACTGAAGCTCCAATACTTTGGCCACCTGATGGGAAGAGCTGACTCATACAGAGTGAAGTAAGCCAGAAAGAAAAACACCAATACAGCATACTAACACATATATATGGAATTTAGAAAGATGGTAACAATAACCCTGTGTACGAGACAGCAAAAAAGACACTGATGTATAGAACAGTCTTTTGGACTCTGTGGGAGAGGGAGAGGGTAGGATGATTTGGGAGAATGGCATTGAAACATGCATAATATCATATATGAAATGAGTTGCCAGTCCAGGTTAGATGCACGATACTGGATGCTTGGGGCTGGTGCACTGGGATGACCCAGAGGGATGGTACAGGGAGGGAGGAAGGAGGAGGGTTCGGGATGGGGAACACGTGTATACCTGTGGCAGATTCATGTTGATATATGGCAAAACCAATACAATATTGTAAAGTTAAAAAATACAATAAAATTAAAAAAAAAAAAGAAAAGAAAAGACCCTGATGAAAGATTGAGGGCAGGAGAGTAAGGGGACAACATAGAATGAGATGGCTGGATGGCATCACCAACTCAATGGACATGAGTTTGAGCAAGTTCCGGGGAGATGGTGAAGGAGAGGGAAGCCTGGTGTGCTGCAGTCCATGGGGTAGCAAAGAGTCAGACACGACTGAGTGACTGAACATCAACAAGAGGATGCAACTGGAATAGAAACTCTCCCGCCTCATTCTATATTTCAATGAGTTACCTTTGGCTTAGATGTTTTTCTTCAATGCAATCCCTTCCAAACATGAATCAGAAGCATAGCTTGGGAAAAGTTCCATTCAAACATGATTTACAAAGAATGGGCTTAGTTCTGATGGGAAGTGGAAATGAGGCCACTCAGTCCCACTTTTTGTATCTTTACTTGCTTTTCATCTTGCTTCCTCCAATAATCATAAGTTATTAAGTTTTTGAAATGTATAAATGTAGTATATGTTCTTCAGTTGATGTACCTTCAGTCAATATATATACTACAGTTGAACCAGACTATACACCACCAGATAACCTTTATCAAACAAACCAACAACAAAAAAGTTGGTTGTCTTGTATAGGCAAAAAAAAACAAACAAAAATGTGTACATTTTTAAAGTCCTAACTCCTTGGCTAGGTATCAGCTTGGTCTGCCCTCATGGCCTCTATTTTTAACTATTTGTCTTTCTACAATCACTAGATAATCTATTTGTTTGATCCTTAACCAAGATAAGGGGATTTTCATTGACCACCTTTCTTGCCATCTACATTTCTTTCTAATTTTCATTTGTTCAATTATGCCTTTTCCCCAAGTAAACAATCTGCTTTTTCACCCTGAAAGACTTACTTATCTTTCAAGGACAAGTGAATTCCTTACATCTGATGTGAAGTCAGCTTAATTCCAGTTTATTTAGAAATTGGTTCTATGAAATTACCAGATATTCATCTTCTATACCAATAGTATTGTCATTAAAAAATACATGAGAGACAGCATGACAAACTGGAAAGGGAAATACCTTAAAAAAAAAAAAAAAAAAAGAGATGTTTCAATTTGAACTCTGTTCAAATGCATGACTTCCTTTTCTTCATCTGAAAACAGGGTAATATCTTAAAACAACAAGAACCTTAGAGCACTATTGTAATTGTTAGATGACATATATATGTAAGCATCTGGCTTGAAGTGGCCTCAATTCTCCTTTCCTCAAAATGTTTTTCAGTTTAGTATCACAATGGTTTGCGGGGCACAATTATCAGGCTCTGCTTTGGATTCTTAATTCTGATGTATCATCTTTCAAATCATATTTTAGTATCCTAAGGGTAATAATAACCAGGTTTATTGTTTAATATCTGTTTTATCTAATCCATAATAGTTTCTAATTATATATTAATGTTCATTATCAATATATTATCTATGAATGTCAAAGAGCTATTTGGAATAAAACTATAATTTCTCTACATACAGAAAATCATATGTTGATATTTCTTTTAGTAATTATTTGATAGGGAATGTGAGTCAAGTCTGCTCTTTTTTTCTCAAATCTTATCTCACTGGTCTTTTCTTCTTTAAACATTTAAAATCATTTTTTTTTTGTGCCCAAATCTGGCATCCCCAATGTTGAGTCATTCTTGGGAAATAGTAAAATGAAGTAGCCATATGGTCAATTCCAGATGTGACAGAGAAATTTGGAGAGGTTCTGATCAGAATTCAGTGAAGATCCTTCAAATTAGTCTGCTAACACTTAGGAAATCTTCTAAAATCACTTCATATATATATTTCCCACCTTAACTCTCTATCTTTCTAAAGAGCATCTCAATATTGGGTCAGATTATGCATATTAAAGGATCTGCAAAAGCCATGCTAATTTAAGCTTTAAGCACTACGCATTATAAATGACCCACACTGCTAAAGCCTCTAAATCTCGGTGTGGTGACTCATCAACTTCCAGAAAATCAGGTCAGAGACTGCCCATTTTAGCAATTAAGGTTCTGCAATGGAACAATCGCCATGCAGACAGAATGCTTTGCAGAGTCACTGAACTGGACTTAATATCAATGAACTGCAACAGATTTTAGTACTTGAGTCTTTTCCTCACCTTTCATCTAAAATCTAAGCAAGACAGTTCCTATTTTTTTTTTTTTTTTTTTTTGGATGAATCATCAGAGGACACTTTGCCTCCCACCCTCAGCTTACTATGTATTATTCTGTTATCGAGATAGTTCTATATTCTTTCTTTGATTAATGCTATCAAAATAAATGTCATTTAACTAGTGAAAAATCAAGATATAGTCTGACTTACAGCCTGACATTCAAGGTCTTTGGCAATGGGACCCCAAACATCCTAACAATCAACATTACTTAAATATTTAAGTACATATTGCATCCCTACCAGTTGTTCCAAGTTGCTTAGAGTCCAGTGGAAAGGACAGATTAGTACTCAAGAAAGTACAAATGTCAGGGCAAACAAATAGAAGATAAGATTAAAAATAATGTTAAAATAGTCCTGATGAAGGAGCCTAATGGGGGCTAGGGCTTTAAGAAGAGGATTTAAGATAAGATGTCAGCCAAATTGAATCTTGAAAGAATAGGACATCAGAGTGGTAACCGGTTTATATTCCATTCAGAGAGATGAACATGTGCAGAGGAAAATATGCCAAATATTTTAACTATTTTGGAAATTGTAATTAATTCAACAGAGTTAAAATAGAGATTACAATGCCAAATTATCAAACAATGAAACTGTGTGTAAGATTAGCTTCTCCAAAAATAGCACCAGTGGTATTTCTGACTCCAGATACTCTTCCAGACACTTGTTTTTCTCCCATTAAGAAAGAGAATCCATTTCCCACTCCTTGAATCTAGGAGGACTTGTAACTAACCCACATAGTGTAGACAGAGAGATCTCACATGACTGAAGGCTACATCAAAAAAGTTCATCAGTTCCACTTGGCTCCCTTTTACCCCTTGCAATCTTTCCACTATGCTGTCAGAAAGCCAAGTAGAAACTTGGAAAGTCTATGAGTAAATATTTTCACTGTCTGCTCCAATTGTGTGAGTCTTCCCAGCCAACCACCAGCATTGACCAATAGATGTGTAAGGGAGTCTGCCCTTAGATGGTTCTAGATCTCAACCTTTGAGCTGCTTCAGCCCATACTGAATGAGCAGCAAAGATTTGTCCTTGCCCAACTCTACACAAGTTGTACTTTTTGAACAAAATAAACAGCATTGTTGGTTTAAGCCACTAAATTTGGGGATGACTTGTAACACAGCAGTAAATAATTGACTTAGACTGGAAGATGGCTAGGTCCTGAACATTTTTAGGGTATTAGTGATATGATTGCATTCTCCTTTCAGTACAATTAGTCTAGAAGCAGAATAGAGTCTAAACTAGACAAAAATGAAATGAGTCAGGGTGACCAGTTGTATGATAGTTCAATAATTCAGACTAGAAATATAAAAGTTTGAAATACTTTAGTAATTTTCAGAATGGAAATTTGGAATAGGTACATAATATCACATAAGCAAAAAATACCAAAAAAACTTGGCATCTATTACATATGCTGAGATTAATTTCCAATTTCTAATTTTCATGACAGGATGGGTGACAAAGTCACCGCTTAGACAAAGAATACTAGATGATAATCAAGTTTGGTGAGGAAGGTGCATGCTGAGAATAACATGCATTTGGTCAAGTCTAAAATTATATGTCAAGTGGAAATATTTCCAGGGAAACGGGATGTATGATCTATAATTCAGAGTATACATGTGGGATGGAAACACAGATCTGAGAAATATTAGCATAATGGTTGTAAGTGAAGTCATGGGAATGGAAACAATTTTTCTAAGATATTTTATAAATGGAAAAGAGAAAAGGTCAAAGAAGATTACCTGGGAAACAGCAACTTTAAAAATGCAGAGAGAGAAAGAATATACACAAAAGGAACCAAGAAGCATCCAGAGAATGAGGAAAGGGATCAGAAGAGAGTGTTAGGAATCCAGGTGTAAAGGTTATATCTATTATTTTGTAAACAATAAACCAAGGGCTTACCCAAAAACAATGCTAAGAATTTGTTATCTCACAATCTGTAGGTAAGGGTTTGGAAACAACTTAGCTGGTTGGTTTTGCTTAGCTCCAGACCTTCTCATGATGTTGCTACCAAGATGTCATCGGGGGCTGCAGTCATCTGGAAGCTTGAAAAGGGCTGGAGGATATGCTCCATAGTTTGCTTACATTGCTATTATCAAGAAAGCTTCTTCAAAGAGGAGAGGCACAGTATGGTACTTAAGTTTTCTAGGAACGAGTGATCTAAGAAAGCAAAGAAAGAAGCCACAGCACCACTGTGACCTAGTCTCAGAAGTCATGCATTATCATTTCTACAAAATCCTATGAGTTATACACATCAGCTCCATTCAGTGTGTGGGACTGCAAAAGCACAAATATCACAAGATGGTCCATCTTGAAGGATGGCTCCACTCCAGGGAAGGCGACTGTCTACAGAAGAGAGTGGTCTTCAGTATAAAAGAAAAATGTTGTTCTACATGACCACACATCATTTTTCCATTCAAGTAGCTTATCCACTGTCTTAGACTGTATCATGAAATTTTTCTGGTCTATTATTCTTTTTCTCTTAACAAGTTCTCTTCTTTATCCTCTACTTCCCATTACCAGTCTCTAAATCCTTTTCTAGTTTCAGTCAAGCTTGTAAGCAAATCCTTGTTATTTAACCTAAGAATCCATTATGATCTCTTTTATCTCTGGACCATCCTGGCACTATGCATCTCACTTATCAGACATATACTTACAAATAGGTATTAAGCATTGGCTATATGCCAAGTCATAATCTAGAAAGTGGATACAACAATAAATGAAAAGAAAGTCCCTCTTCTTGTAGATCTTATATTTTAATGAAGCAGAGGGTAACAGACTCACACAATAGTTAAGGTAACAAATTTTTCCTATGATAAAAAAATTAAAAAGTTATAGGAAATAGCTAGGTAGCAGTGCGTGACATTAGGTAGGATTGTCAGAGAAGATCCCTCTGAGGAGTTAAGTTTGAGAGAAGTCTAAATGAATTTAGAGGGAGAAAAGAATGTAGAAATAATAACAACAAAACAAAATTTGGTGCCATGCTTAGCTATTGCTACCTAATAAGCCACCTCCAAATTTAATGAATTAAAATTTCAAATAATATTTTATTTTCTCAGAGAACTGTAATTTCAGCAAAGCTTATCTGTGCTGTGCTAGTATCAGTTCAAGGAACTTGACTGGGGCTTGAATATCCATTTACAAGATGATTTGCTCATATGGCTGGCAAGCTGGTTCTGCTTGTCAGTTGTACCTTTCAGGTGGGAACCTTAGTTCACTCTACTTGAGCCTATCAGTGAGACTTTTGGGAACCTCTTATAGAAAGATGGATGGTTTCCAAATTCAAGTATTTAAAAAGGAAATGTAAACTTCTTATCTCTTAAAATCCATGCTGGTAAACTATTTAGCAAAGTCACTTCCATTGCATTCTATTGGACAAACAGCCACAAAAGCTACCAAATTCTAAGAGAAGTGACGTTTGGCCACTTAAAAATCTACTGCAACTCATTTTTATATCTTGTTACTTATAATTTCTAATCAGAAATAGTTCCCAAATTAAACTTTAAATATTTTGAAAGTAAACACTCTCTTATATTCTCTTTAAACGAGCACTTGAAATAGCTTGGAAATCATATAAGGAATATTTGTTTAAATTAATATGAGTATGTAAGTTTCAAAAGGGTGCATACCTTAAACACGACTGTATTGATGTCAATATTCTTAAAAAGTATTTAGTAATATCTTATTACAGCTCCACCTTATGGACAAATACAGGAGCATAGCTCCTGACATGCAGTTCATCTATTAACAAGGTTAGATTCCAGTTACCATAAAGGCATAAACAGGGGCTTAAAAACTGGAGATAGATTAGGATACATGCAAGGCATCATTTAAAATTAGTTACAAGGAGGGAATGAGGTCAACGAAGACAAATTTTGAAAGCATTATTGTTTGTCTATAGTATACCCTATTGAGGTTATGTTGAGCAAAAAAAAATATGTTTTTTAAAGGGAAATTGTAGCTATGTAGACACAAAATATCTCTCCTGAATCTGTCTTTATTTTTCAAGCAAAAGATTCTTGAACTATGTTTTCTCAAAGTAGCACTATACTAGAGTTCTTAAACAACTTTTAAGGCTCCTTTAGCTTTAAATGAATTGTGAGATTTGGGTTCAAATCCTGATAATGATATTTACAATATCTGAGATATGGTAAAAATCCTTTAATTCATTGTTTTATAATTTTTGATCTGTGAGGTAAAAATTATGAGTCCTATCTTAGGGAACGAGAAAAGAAACAGAATGGTTAAACAATGTGACTATTCTTCTAATCAACACTTTCTTTAGTCTTTACGTTCATCTTCCCCACAAGTCACATGTATGCTAATTGACTGAGTATGCAATTAAGTGCACCAAGTCAGAATTCCCACGCTGATCAGGGTTCTTCCCAGGTTGACTCAATCCTACCTACATAACCTACAATCTCAAATTGAATGCTTCATTGTGTTTAGCCATCCTGTGCACCTGTGATGATACCTTTTTTGAATCTAAAATGTTACACTATACAATTTAATTCTTAATTATCAGCAGTTGAAAAATTTAAAATTGAAAATGTCCACAGAGAGCTTTGTCATTTTCTCCCTATATTTTACAAATCAAGACAGCAAACAAAAATAAGAAGCTCAGAGATACTGAGTTTTCCAAGGTTAAAAGTCTAGAATTTAAATCTCTTAATTCCAGGAACAGTGCTTTTTAAAATACAACATGCTATTGATCTCTATTTCTTGCTAGGGTTGTATGTAAATCCTTTCAAGTAAAAGTTTTAAAAAGTAAAATAAAATATATTGCCTGACAAATTTCTGTTTGACCTTTTATTTTAGAATCAAATTTGTGATAAAATTATGGTGAATGATGCTGCAATATTAAACATGTGTACTCATGGCAGCCCCTACTGGTTCACCACCCTTCTTCAAATTATCCTCAAATAATATTGGCCTTTTTTTTTTTTTTTGCATTCTAGCATGAATATAAGCTGTTGGAATGTGGTACTGGGGAGTTTTGAGAAGGCAAGTTATATTCTAGGGCTAGACACTTTTCTGAAAAACCCACAGGTACATCATCTGAGTGGCTATATGTTTGATCTCTACAATCTTTTAGTCTTCTAAAATATATTACTTAATTTTGAAGGAATCTCTGTTCCACATTGTGTATTAATATTTTTCCTTAGTCAATGAGGATGTGTGTCTGGTGCACATAAGCCTGGGGAGACTTGGGGGAAAGTTATTCCTGACACATGATCTTCCAGATGCTAAAGGAACCAACAACTAAATATGTAAGTCCTAACTAAACTTAGCTAAAGATAGTGTGCTCTCTCAAAACTGCTCCTGCTCAAGGTTCTTATTTCATCATTACATATTTACAGGCAAAATCATATAGTGCTTGACTTTAAAAATAGATTCTCAATCCTGTGAATGTTAATGGAGAATCAGGGATATGTTTTATAATAACTCACTTCCCCCTGTGGACAGGTACCTCGTTGATGCTGGCATTTCCAATTGCAGTGATTGCATTTATATGTTATTTTTAATCATGTTTTTAACACACTTCCTGCTGTCTTCCCTCCCCTGACATCTGCCATTTTGAAAGCCTCTACTAAAAAAACAATGAAATAGAATATCAGATCCAGAAGTTGTGCTAAACATGACCTAATCATTCTTTACATTGTTATTTTTGTTTGTTTAACAGATTATCATATTAAAGGCTGAAAAATCCACCTGGCTATGCGAAGTCCCATGGCCAAAATGAGCAGAGGGCAGAGGTGGAACTAAAAGTCAGGCTTCAAGTCCAAGTTCTCCCCCTTTCAAGACAAACTGGAACTGCCTACAGTTTATCACCTAGGTTAATTCAACTTACTTTGCCCTCCTAGTCCTTCTTACTCCAAATAAATTCTATTCCACCTTTTTCAATCAATATGTAATAGTTATAATTATATACCAGACAAGGGAGTTATACCAGTGAACTAACAAGCATGGTCCTTGTTCCTGTGATTAGTAAGATTTCACTTCTGTGTCCTTATGAAGATCAAACAGCAAATCTCATGTTTTCCTGAGACACTCAAATTCATGCAGCCACTCCCTTCACCTTGTTCCTTGCGGCTTCTCTATCATCAGAAGGCCAGCCTCTTGCCTTACCTGCTCAGACACCCACTCTCTTTCTGTCATTTATACAACCCTCTGTTGGTAGCAGTTGCTGGCAGCGTCTTTTGCTCAATGTATTGTGGTCTAGAGATAAATTAAAAGCATGGAAAAGTGCCTTGAGCAATGGTGGCTGCTGTTAAAATGCTTTGGCAGTTTGTCAAGATTTAGCCACCTGCCTGGAAGTTTTACTCACCAGCGGATTCTCCGCTCCCTGGCACCTCCCTGCTTCTCTTCTCCAAAACTCATACACTCATCAGCAGTGGATCATTTCTGTATTTGTTCATTATAATCTTCATGAAAGTCAAAGGTGTTTGACTCAAAAAGTCACATGGCGCAAAAGCAGACTTTTACTTTTTTTTTTTTTTAATCTCCAATTTATTTTCTTCCAGATGACAACTTTCCAGTGTTCCTTCAAACACGGTCTCATCCATTGCCAGAGCACCTGATGGTTATGAAAGGGCAAATCCAAGTGCAAACAGAGTCATCTTTTCTAATTCTTCTCTGTCTCCCAATGGAGGCAAAAATAAGTACATAAAAATAAAATCACATTGATGAAAAATAATTAAACCAAATCTCAGGATATTGGAAAGAAATAATTTTGAATGATGCCAAAAAATTCTCCCATCTTGCCAAATTTCACATAAACATTTTGTTTACTTCTTTTAAAAAAAAATAACAGAGGATAAGTCTCTTTGTAAAGTTGTTGATATTTGGAGGAAGTTATGAAATTTCAAAGAAAAGGACAGATGTGGTTTGAAGCCTGGAACTCTTGGGTTTTATTAAGAGGGAGGTAAACAATGGACCCCAGCACTGGAGAGAAAGGAAAGTAAACATGTTAGAGTCGGACCATTCTGTAACCCTGGAAAATTAATTTGTGCTGTGTAGAAATACAACAAGCACTCTATGCCAACACCTCTGTGCTTAGAGAATCCGTTCATTAGCACAGCTGAACAGGCTGTACCAGCTCCACACTGGGTCATCTACCTCGTGGCCATGGTCTCACTGGGACTAATTTCACAGAGATACGAAAGAGAAACAAGAAAGGTGTAGTTTGAAAAGTATGTTTTGTGGCTTATGCCAGGAATCAAAGAAAGCTAGAGTGACATTTGAAATCAGACTAGAAAAGAGAAGAAAACAATATTCTCCTTCCTTGAATGTTCAGTTTTAATGGTAATTTTTATCTTGAGATTGTAAATTCTTTGAAAGAAGGAATCACACAATGTGCTCATTTCATAATTCCCAGGTAAGCAGACTAACAATTTCCATGCCCAATATCTGGATGGTGGATCACAATTTTCAGTGTCACACATAAAAGGGCAGAAGTAGAAGGAAGCAAATGGATCCAAGAAGCAACTCCTTTGTTCTACAAGAGAAACCTGGCATGCACAAGGTGAGATTTTTGGCAGAACAAGGACAACCTAGACAACATATTAAAAACAGAGGCGTTACTTTGCCAACAAAGGTCAGTCTAGTCAAAGTTATGGTTTTTCCAGTAGCCATGTATGCATGTGAGAGTCGGACTATAAAGAAAGCTGAGCACTGAAGAATCGATGCTTTAGAACTGTGGTGTTAGAGAAGGCTTTAGAGTCCCTTGGACTGCAAGGAGATCAAACCAGTCAGTCCTAAAGGAAATCAGTCCTGAGTATTCATTGGAAGGACTGATGCTGAAGTTGAAACTCCAATACTCTGGCCACCTGATGCAAATAACTGACTCATGGGAAAAGACCCTGATGCTGGGAAAAGGTTGAAGACCCTGGTGTTGAAGGCAGGAGAAGGGGATGACAGAGGATGAGATGATTGGATGGCATGACCGACTCGGTGCACATGAGTTTGAGTGAGCTCCAGGAGTTGGTGATGGGCAGAGAGGCCTGGGCATGCTGCAGTCCATGGGGTCACAAAGAGTTGGACATGATTAAGCAACTGAACTGAATTGAAGGACAGATATTAATACATAAGTCTGAGGTTCATGCTTGTCCAATGCTAGTTTGAGTCTCTGGGCTGTACTTGACCCTACTCAAATGACATGCTGAATTTTACTAGCTAGTCTACTGTTTTAAATGTTTCCCTTTCTGTTCCTGTGTTTTCAAATCCTATTCATCTTTTAAAATCCAGGGGAAGCCCAATGTCCTTCCTAAATAATTCCACCATCAACCTCTCTATTCGCCATTCTTCACTAAAGCTGGGGGATTGTCCATGCCTCCCTGATAAATACTGTGGCTCCAGAAATCCACATTACCCACTGCTGTTGCCGCAGAGACTGGCTTCTCTTACATTTTCCTTTTCTTTGCCTTTTTATCTTTGCCTGAGAACCCCTCCTAATTCTTGCTGTGATTGGAAAACATTTTAAATATTAAGAAAACATTGCCTTTTGTCTTCCTTTTTGCCTGCTTTCTCCTTTCACTGAACTACTTCTCTGATTCTGCTGCTGCTACTGCTAAGTCACTTCAGTCGTGTCCGACTCCGTGGACCCAACAGACGGCAGCCCATCAAGCTCCACCGTCCCTGGGATTTTCCAGGCAAGAACACTGGAGTGGGTTGCCATTTCCTTCTCCAATGCATGAAAGTGAAAAGTGAAAGTGAAGTCGCTCAGTCATGTCCGACTCTTAGCGACCCCATGGACTGCAGCCTACCAGGCTTCTCCGTCCATGGGATTTTCCAGGCAAGAGTACTGGAGTGGGGTGCCATTGTCTTCTCCATCTGATTCTGCTATTACCATGCTAATGTTGGAAGGATGGCGTAGCCTACAGATATTTCTAAATTCTTAAAAGGTTAAATCTTTCAGAGCAGGTAGAATGTTCTCAAAGATCAAGTGAATGACATAAAAGAAGCACTTAGAAGAAATGTGAAAACAGAATTCACTTGCATCTTTCCCTGTAATAGCATATTTTCCTGAGCTGATTTGGAAAGTGGAGAAATAAAGTTCTGGAAATCCCACAACAAGGGAGCTCTGGTCCTTGAATCCCTGCAGTATTGCTGGTTAATGGCAAGATCCCCCAATTGGAAACTCAGTAGAGTTTCTGAATTCTAAGCACAGAGTTCTCAGATTTAATCAAAATTTCCAAGTCCCAAGCATGGATCTGAGGCAAGATAGAGCCTGAGAACTTGAAGAGGTCATGGGCCTGGGAACTGTGGATGCCTTAGAAGTAACCTATACAGATAGATGATGGGATTTCAGATATGGCCAAACCTTCAACCCATACGTAAGATCCTAGAATTCTGTATCACCTTAAGGAAATTCCAAGAACAACTAAACTAAAGGTTTGAACACCTGGTAGAATGGGAAACCATATTTAGAAATAAAGCTGACTGACCAAGAAGTAAGAAAAAGGTATTTCTTATACACTAGACTTGAAATTCGGAAATTCATTGCTCCTCCTCACCTTGCTATATTTAGAATCAATTCAGACTTGAAGGGGCTGAACCAACTGGGAAAAAAGGGAAGTAATATCCTCTTAACAAGACCTGTGTTAGCAAATGTGTTCTGGTCTCAACACTGGTCTTCTCAGCAGCATTCCTGGGCCTCATCCCTTCGAAGAAATTGTCATCACTTCATTGCCTATGAAGCTCTGAGATCTCAGGTAGTGTCCCCAGTTTTCTCATCTTCTACACAAGAGATACTAATTGTCCTTATAATTTAGGAAGATTAAATGAATTAATCTTCATTTGTGTTGTCTTGTGGCTAAGTCATGTCTGACTGTTTGTGACCCCATGGACTGCAACCCACCAGTCTCCTCTGTCCAAGGCATTTTTCAGGCAAGAATACTGGAGTGGGTTGCCATTTCCTTCTCCAAGGGATATGCCCAGACCAGGGGTCAAACCTGCTTTCTTGCATTGGCAGGCAGATTCTTTACTGCTGAGCCACCTGGGAAGGCCAAATTAAAACCTGCAAATTACCTAAAACACTAATTGTCACATAGTATAGGATCAGTAATCTGGAGTAGGAAAAGGCAATCCACTCCAGTATTCTTGTCTGGAAAATTCCATGGAGCCTGGTGGGCTAGAGTCCATGCGGTCGCAGAGAATTAGACACGACTAACAACTGAACACACACATACGATCAATACAGATGAGTTATTTTTATATTGGGCTTCCCCAGTGGCTCAACAATGAAGAATCTGCCTGGAATGCAGGAGACACAGGGGAAGTGAGTTCGATCCCTGGGTCAGGAAGATCCCCTAGAGGAAGAAATGGCAACCCACTCCAGTATTCTTGCCTGGAGAATCCCATGGATATAGGAGCCTGGAAGGCTATAGTCCATGGGGTCTCAAAGAGTGGGATACCATTTAGGGACTAAACAAACAAACCAAAGAAACAAATTTTTATATTATGAGTTATCCTCTCAATTCTCTCCTTTCCTGGATTGGGATGGTGTGACTGCTTTTGTTCTTTGAAACGGAAATTATTATGTAGAGATATTGACTTTGTCTATAGAGTCTAAAATACAACATGAAAAAGAACACTGAGGGGAGAGGAGATGGGTATAGAAGTAGAATCTTTTGTTCCACACCTTCCTTGCCTTCATATAAGGAGTTAAAAAGAAATAATCAAATCTTTAAAAATTCTTTAAAGAAGTATGCAGTCCCTTCCAGGATGTAATAAAAGGAGACAAAAATGTGAGACCAATCCTGGGGAACAGCCAGAAAAAAACTCATCCTTTCCTTGGAGGGCATAAATGAAAACTTGACAGCCAGGAATCAGCCAGCCAGATGGAGCTATCCCCTCAGGGATGAATACAGACTGGTAGCCTCAGTTTCTCAAGAATCCTCACCATCCTGCTGTGCCACCTCCCCCTTAAACCTCAGCACCTACTCCTACATGTCTGCAGGCCCTGCCCTGCTGAATCACTTGAGTGCAAATGAAAGGGACTCTGAGGACTTGGAGCTAAGATAACTCCTTCTTACATAGCAGCAGAGACCTGATCCTGGAGATGCAAATTTAAATTCTGAATGCATTACCCCATAGGAACATTGCTATGCTTTGTATTTAGTTTCCTTACTGTTATTAGGACATTACTGTAGTTCAGCTACATTATGACTTAAATAGGCTTTTGTGAGTAGCTTAGGAAGTAAAACACCATATCTAAAACACATTTCTCTGGGAAAAATGCCTCCCAACTTCAAAAATGGACTTGTAAATCAAACTTCTTTTCAGTATATGGAAAGGAAACTATTGGTAGCGTGTGTTTCATTTTTATTTGAATGAGTCTTATATTACAAACTGAACCTAAAATACTAAAAGGCAGATTTCACTAAAGATACCTTATAACAGTGTACCTACACACATCATCCAAAATTTATACACATGTTCAGCATAGTATTTCTTACATAGATATTCAATTAGTACTAGTTAAAACTGACTTCTTAGGTCCTCCAGAGCTGGCTTTTCTGAGCAAATACTGAGTCATCAAAGCAAATGTGTTGTTGTTGGCCAGTTGCTAAGTTGTGTCTGACTCTTTTGCGACCCCATGGACTATATCCTGCAAGCTCCTCTGTCCATGACACTTTCCCAGGCAGATATACTTGTTGCCATTTCCTCCTCCAGGGAATCTTCCTGACCTTGGGATGAACCCGCATCTCCTGCATTGGCAGGTGGATTCTTTACCGCTGAGCCACCAGAAAATCCCAAAGAATAACTGTTAACTAATTTGTTTTGATTGAAGTTTGTTTTTCCCAAAAGTTATGCTCTGTATTTCTAATACTCAGATGGAAACAAACAAATGAACACACACAAAAACTGGGCACCGTATTTGCTAGGAACTACTTGCTTAGAGTAAAGCAAGCACACAGGCAGCAGCAAGTCCTGTATACTTGACACTGGCTTGTATAAAAGACCACTAGGAATTACCCCTAATGATATTTCATTTCCTGTTCTTTTCCACAAGAGCAAAATCATCATGGAGGTCACATTAGACACACATGTTTGTTTTTCCCTTCTCAGTGTTTGTCTCCATGATTGAGACCCAACCTCACCTCATTTCCTCTGCTCAACACCACCTCTCTTCCTCATGCTTCCCCTCCTCCCCTTCCTTTTTTTATTCTCTACCCGCCCCCCTGCCAACTTTGAAAACTCTAATGACTAGAATAAACCAAAATGTCAACATTTGCAATTCTGGAGCTTCATTTAAGCAATAAAAATAATAATTAAAAGGGTAAACCTTAGAGAAATTCCTTCATTTTATATGGTTTGCCAGTGATGATAGAAACTCAAAAAAGCCAGTAAAAGAATTAATTAGAAACAGCCAAAGCTCGACAAGCTCTGCAAGTTAATGAAGCAGAGAGGAAAATGTCATCTCTGAGACCCAGAGCTGCACTGGCTTGGATAATATCCACTCCTGCCTTACTCTCCTAACTAAACCTCTTTTAATCTCTCCTTGAGAAATCAATGCTAATGACACGGATTTACCAAGAAATGACAGCAGCATAATACGCTGAGAGCTGCTCCTGTTTAATGTAAGTTAGTTCTGATGGGAACACTCAGAGTTTCATTCTGACAGCAAGTTGTTGTTTTGCAGGCTCCTTGTGGGACTCAAAATAATGGAAGAGCTTCAGTCTATTTTATTTTGATTCTTTCCATTGTGCGTTTGTTTTTTATATTGCTCCCTCTATCCCTCTTTCCAAAGCAGATTTCTCTTCTCTAGCCATAAGACTCCCCTCCCTGCCATCCCCATCCACATTCTACAATCCAGTCTTATTTCCTCTATCTTTTTTCAGAATAGTTCTCTTAAGCCACAGGTGGCATTGTTGTGTGCAGTTTTTTCCCCATGTCTCCCCTACAAAAGATAATTTATGTACATACATCTACTTATTCGTTTCTATTTCATTTGCTATTTGTGTGGTTGCTGTGGTCAATACAGGATATTTCAGTAATATATCTAGAATGCACAATTCATATAAATGAAAGTAATGTTATTAAAAATAAGTATAATATTCACACTACATAACAGTCCTGTTCTTAGGCACATTGTAGTAACAGAAACACATTCCACTATTTATTGTACGTGTAAAGATTTAGAGTCATAAGGAACAAGTATGTCTGTTTGGCCCCTTACTATATCTAGCAGTGACTTTGGGAAGGAAACTCAATTCTTACGAGGTTATTTTTTACCCTGTAAAGAGATGTAAGTAAAGTATCTGTCCTTTAATTCCTGGTCTGTAAGTAGTAATGCAAAATGCCTGTCACATATCTGGTCCCCAATAATCCTGCTTTCTTCCTTGTTTCCTTCTATAGTTTCTTCCTTTGTAGTTTTCAAAATATATTGCACCTCATTTTTGCATGGGAGTCCATCAGTTGTTTAAACACAAGCCACTGTGGTCACACAGGATTCTTTCCTTTGGGATAAATGTCTCAGTAGAAGTGTCAAGCATCCCTCCAATGACACAGATATCAGGGAAAGCAATTTGTCACTATTTCCCCTAATTTGAAGCTTGTACAGGTGGATTAATTAATGTAAAATATAGTGTTCATTGCTATGGCCTTTCTAAGGATATGTTAGGAGTAGATTCAGGTTTTGTGAGACCTAAATCTTGCACAATTAGAGGGTCCTCTTTTAATACAAAGAATGCAGGATTGGATACAAAGACATGGAGTAGTCATAAAGCTCAAGCTTCAGTTAGTTTCATAAAAAAGGACAAATAAGATTCCTCTCATGTAAACACCCCACCCTGCCACATAGCCAGGTCATTTGGGGAACTCCTAAAATTTAGTTGGAAGTTAGTCTGGTGAGGAGGGAAGAAGAGCCAAAAGTGTTCCTAAAGGTACTGAGGTAAAGTTTCTGCTTTTAAAACAGGAATCAGTTTGGTAATTAAAAAAAAAAAAAGAAAGCAGAAAGCTCTGCTTTTGGAGCAACTAAATATGTGAAAATAAAACCAGAGAGTCACACTACATTAGTAATTTCAGATAGGTTGCTATTGATGGAAAGGTTCTAGAGATATCATGAGTTTGGGTGAATGTGACTTTATATACTGGGATCAGGGAAATGAGTTTTCAGTCTCATAAAGAATGAGAAGAGTTGGCTAAACCAAGAGGCAAGAAAAGGGAAGACCCAGTGGATCCAGTAGAGGGAACACATAGCACAGAGTCCGGTAGCCCGGAAAGGCTATGGATATGAAAAGAAAGAAAGGACGTTTAATGGTATCAGACGAATTTGGAAAGATTGTGTCCATTTATTTAACAAAATAAAAATTACACAATTATAAGGCAAAAAGCTAAAGTGAAAGTGGCTCAGTCATGTCTGACTTATTGCAACCCATATAGTATACAGTCCATGGGATTCTCCAAGCCAGAATACTGGAGTTGGTAACCTTTCCCTTCTCCAGGGGATCTTCCTCGCCCAGGTATCAAACCCAGGTCTCCGCATTGCAGAAGGATTCTTTACCAGCTGAGCCACAAGGACAACACAATAATAATTCTCCAAAGAATCTTCCTGACTCAGGATAAGGCAAAAACATAAGCAAAAATGTACGTTGTTATCATTGAATCCACTGAAGTCTTATATGTGTACTGTTTGCCTTTCTATCAGAAAGTAAGTTAGGAGAAAAATTGGTACTAGATTTCAGATCATGTACACAACTTTATTCATAGTGAATACAATGATCACCTAAAGCCTACAATCTCTCAAACTCAAACTAACTGATTATTACAATAGATATTTTTTAAAAACTCACTGATAATAACTGTAACACTTTTCAATATTTCTCACAAAATTATAAAATTGAAATTGTTGGTGGGCATTGATGTTGCTTAGTTTCTCTCAGATTCTCAGCCTTTTAGTGCATCCTTTCATAGGTTATGTAGCCTAAAATTCAAAGTTCAAATGCCAAAGTTCCTTTAGGATCTTGCACGAGGCTGGGTCATCTTTAAAGTACAGTTATAGATAACTTCTATCAGCCAAATTTGGAATCTGGGGCTTGATTCCTCTTTTGCTGCTGTTGCTGCTGCTAAGCCTCTTCAGTCGTGTCTGACTCTGTGCAACCCCATAGACGGCAGCCCACCAGGCTTCCCCGTCCCTGGGATTCTCCAGGCAAGAACACTGGAGTGAGTTGCCATTTCCTTCTCCAATGCATGAGAGTGAAAGTGAAGCCGCTCAGTCGTGTCCAACTCTTAGCGACCCCATGGACTGCAGCCTACCAGGCTCCTCCATCCATGGGATTTTCCAGGCAAGAGTACTGGAGTGGGATGCCATTTCCTTCTCCGGATTCCTCTCTCAGAAGATCAAAGAGGGAGGGCGTATGAGTTACAAGGAAGGGTATTAGTTTTACTCTGGAAAAAATTAAAGAGCTCAGAGTATAACAGCATAAACATCATGTTGCAGAGATAATTCACTGTCTACAAGTCTCGTACTTCCTTTGTTTGTCGTTATGCTGTTGCTACTTAGGAGTTATCTATCCAAGGATTTTACTTCCCAATTCCCTCACTTCCACTCCCTGGTTTGAGGAGGGGTTGAGTGTTCTTCATCAATTAAGTATGAACATAAGTGACATCACTTCTGAAACAAGTTAAATAGTCAATGTATTTTCTCCTGCCTAATTTATTGCATAATGGAGCCACATTGGATAGTTACATGAGAAAGAAATAAATGTATATTGTTTTAAGACGCTAAAATTTTGGGGTTTGTTATAGCATCTTGCATTGCCCAATTAATGTATAGGATCTTAAAAATTCTTGAGGTATAGCAACCTTTGTTAACTATGTATCCCACTAGAAGGGTAAAATTAAAGAGTTTTGTTGTGTTCAGTCATTGTTTTATTTTCTTGAATGAAAGAAGATCTGCTGGGGATGGCTAAAAGTGGCTCTCCTGAAAGGTAGGCATAGAACTGATTGAAATTGTAGCAGAACAAACCTGACCCCACATTGATTCTATTCCTTCAGCTGTACCTTTGTACTCTGTTGCTTGTGCTTAGTCATGCTGGATCTGTATCTTTGTAAAAGAATGTTGACTATAGCCTGCAGTATACAATGTAGTCCATTCTCAAGGTTCTACCCTTTAAACAATTTTCTATTCATAGAGAGGTTTAAAAGTTACTGAATGAAGAAAAACTTCTGGCTTTTTGGAGATTTATAAAAACATTGTTACCAGACTTAAATGGACAGCTGCAAGGACAAAGGATTCCAGCAGGAAGAAGTGTTAACATCTAGCCATATCACCTCCCCTTTTAGTATAAAAGAGGCCTAAATTCTATCTCTGGATAGAGGATTCTTTGGAATACTAGTTGACCATCTTCTCAGTCCTCTGGCTTTCTGAATAAAGTTGGTATTCCTTGCCCTAACAACTTGTCTCTCAATTTATTGGGCCGGCATTCTTTTAGCAGTATGAGCTTGGATTCAGTAACAAAGTGACTTTGGAAGATATTATTTTCTTAATTAATTAATTTTTTATTGCATTGGGTCTTCATTGCTATGCATAGGCTTTCTCTAGTTGCAGCAAGCGGGGACTACCCTTCCTTCCAGAGCACAGGCTTTTCATTGTGGTGGCTTCTCTTGTTGCAGAGCATGGGCTTTAGGCGCACAGGTTTTGGCACATGGAATCAGTTGTGGGATCTTCTAGGACCTGGAATGGAACCCACGTCCCATGCATTGGCAGGCTGATTCTTAACCACTAGACCACTAGGGAAATGTAGAAGATATTATTAGAGAAGTAAATTATCCCAAATTCAAATTCTTTCAAGTTAGCATCCCATAGGACAACAGAGTTTATCAAAGTATAGGGAGTGTAAGAGAAAACAATGACAATTCTGTAATATGGTTGATAATAAACCTGAAGTGAACTGGGTCTTTTGGGTCTAGTTATGTCCTGGAAGATACAGAAATGAAAATGTGAACTATCTAAAATAAAAATGAGATCTGTCTAATCATACTCCATGCAGAGCATTTCGTTGCATTTAGTGTGAGTAAGACTGTCCTCCCTGCAAAGTCATGCAGTGGTCTAGCACAAGCAGGCATATTGTGTGTGATCAAATTTTAACGGCAATACCATGTCACAGCAAGACATTCTGGTAGTAGGGGACTGATCAGATTCCAACTCTTTTCCAATTATAAAGTGAAAACTGAACGCAGCCCCCTTTTAGGACAATTAACACCCTGAGTGTGGCACAGTAGTCAAGAGGGAGACACTGGTGTTCTGTCAATAAGGTAATTGAGGAATCAAATCATATATATATATGTGTGTGTATATATATATATATATAATCATCAAATATATATATATATATATATAATCATCAAATATATATATATATATATATATATATATATATATGATCTTCCCTTATGGCTCAGCTGGTAAAGAATACACCTGAAATGTGGGAGACCTGGGTTTGATCACTGGGTTGGGAAGATCCCCTGGAGAAGGGCAAAGCTACCCACTCCAGTATTCTGGCCTGGAGAATTCCATGGACTGTATACTCCATGGGGTTGCAAAGAGTCAGACATGATTGAGAGACTTTCACTTTCACTTTCATATATATATATATATATTTTACAAATATAATGTAGGAAAATCTTTATATATATGTGAAGACTTTTCAACATGTAATATTTCTAAATTTGTATAACTTTTTATAGTTTATCAGGATTTTCACAAGCTTTATTTTATTTGACCTTCTTAGCAACTCAATAAGATAGATATTATCATCTCAATTTTATTGATAAGAAAACTGTGGTTCATGGAGATAAAGTAACTTGCTCACGATTACACTAATATTAAGTTGATGAAGGCACAATTCAAATACTAGATTTTATCTAACCTGCAATCTTAAACTTTTACCTCAAAACCATGATGTAACTAACAGTAATCCAGATAAATGATGTATCAAAATTTGCTCTGAAGATTTTTGGTTGCTACCTTATAGCTGCCTCTGTGGTTTTCCTCCATAATCTCTGCTGATTTCTTGCGAAGAAGCTACAGACAACTTCACTGGTTCTTTCCTGCTTCATGTATTCCTTTCCAAAAGCTGGCTGACATCTAACTGCATTGGTTTAAGAAAGATGAAAAGCAACTTCTACCTATGCTCATAAACACCAGAGACATTTGATTTTATACAAAATAAGTTAATTATTTGAAGTCTACATTGATAAATGATTGACAATTTTGTACCCTTGAATAAATTTAAAAGAAGCACCACCCAAATATTTACATACAGATTCTGTTATAATAGATTTGGATAATGTTCATGAAGGTGAGCATGTTGGCAGAAGGGGGAGAAAGCAAAAATAATTTGTTTTACATCACACGGTTTCCTCCTACTCCTTCCTGAAGGCAGAAATTGAACACTCACAGTTTTGTGGCATTGGATCCTACAAAATCAACAGTACTTTGCAATAGTTAGGTTTACTTCTTTAGGGTATTAGCCCCTGATCCTCCATTCTGATATTTTCATCACAGGGGTTACTTTCTATTTTCTTCACAAATTAAGTAGCTAAATATTATGCATTTCTCATGTGACATGGGTGACCCAACTTCTGGGTGAGAAAACCAGGACATATACAGAAAAGCCAGATTCCATGTATGTCAAAAAGCCAATGGGGATGTTTTTCTCCTCATTGGAAAAAAAAAAAATTATTCCATGTCAGCTTCAGACTATGGTCCCCATGCAGCAATTTTCTCAAATAGTGACCCTTTGGGAAATGATGGTCATGAAACTAATTTACAAAAGCATGAGATAAATATTAAAATAGAAACACTGAAGGTTTTAGCCTCCTGCAGGTTCTAAGAAACTTGAAGTAAATATTTACCTTGACTTTTCTGCCATGGAATTACTTTATGAATCTCACCATGAAGATGACTTTTTCCAGTTATTCTCAATAGCATTTCTCTCAGGGTGATCACTGCCTTTTCTCTTTCAAACTCTAATATTATATTGAAATATTGTGAGCATGCTCACATACTGTTGTGAATTCAAAAGGGTACTTATAACAAAAAAAACAAAAGACATTTCTTCCCCTGTGGCTTCCACCACCCTTACTTGAGTAGCTGATAAATTTGTTCTTTATGAAGGCTTTCACATGAGAAAAATAAAAATGTGGAGATTTATGAGATGAAGGTTGGGGAGAAGTCTTGTTTTAATAAAAAGACTATTTTCATCTAAGTCTACAGGACAACAACCCTGTTACCTGCAAAGTGAAAATTCCAAATTTGTCAGGCTGCTTTTTCTGTGTCTATAAGTTGCCAGACACCCAGACTAATGGATTTTCCACACTGAATAGATTGGTTGTCTTGAAGTTAGGGACAGCAGTGTGCTGTCTTTGGATATTTGGTCATCTTATCCTTATGTTCATTATTTACACCTTTGCACAGAAATGTATAGGAATATGGATCTACTGTGTTTGTTTATGTAAACATTTCATCTGCCATGTATATGTTTACCTTTTTGTTTGCCTTTTCATTTGTTCCTGATACTCTATGGTTCCTTAAGATGAGTTCCCTATGAAAATGAGTTATTTAGGCAATTCAAAGAAATTATCACTTTCTAACCAAATGAAGCATGCAATAATACTGCTTTTATATTTGTCAGTTATTAAAATATAATTTATTCAAACATGCATCTCTCATTGTTCTGGAGAGAGAAAAGAAATTTTCCCCAGACTTCAATCAAACATACTCCTTAGCTTCTTATCTATAGGTACCTACTATTTTTAAGAACCAAGGTTGGGTGCACTTGCCTTTGCACAGTAAAGTCAATCTACCCATGGATGGTTGTGGTGAAAGAAAATGCAGTGTTTATTGCAGAGCACCAAGCAAGGAGTACAGGCAACTAGTGTTTTGAAGCAACTGACAAACAACTAATCTCGAGAATATACAAGCAACTCCTACAGCTCAACTCCAGAAAAATAAATGACCCAATCAAAAAATGGGCCAAAGAACTAAATAGACATTTCTCCAAAGAAGACATAAAGATGGCTAACAAACACATGAAAAGATGCTCAACATCACTCATTATCAGAGAAATGCAAATCAAAACCACTATGAGGTACCATTTCACACCAGTCAGAATGGCTGCAATCCAAAAGTCTACAAGTAATAAATGCTGGAGAGGGTGTGGAGAAAACGGAACCCTCTTACACTGTTGGTGGGAATGCAAACTAGTGCAGCCACTATGGAGAACAGTGTGGAGATTCCTTAAAAAACTGGAAATAGACATGCCTTATGATCCAGCAATCCCACTGCTGGGCATACACACTGAGAAAACCAGAAGGGAAAGAGACACGAGTACCCCAATGTTCATCGCAGCACTGTTTATAATAGCCAGGACATGGAAGCAACCTAGATGTCCATCAGCAGATGAATGGATAAGAAAGCTGTGGTACATATACACAATGGAGTATTATTCAGCCATTAAAAAGAATACATTTGAATCAGTTCTAATGAGGTGGATGAAACTGGAGCCTATTATACAGAGTGAAGTAAGCCAGAAAGAAAAACACCAATACAGTATACTAACGCATATATATGGAATTTAGAAAGATGGTAACAATAACCCTGTGTACGAGACAGCAAAAGAGACACTGATGTATAGAACAGTCTTATGGACTCTGTGGGAGAGGGAGAGCGTGGGAAGATTTGGGAGAATGGCATTGAAACATGTAAATATCATGTATGAAATGAGTTGCCAGTCCAGGTTCGATGCACGATACTGGATGCTTGGGGCTGGTGCACTGGGACGACCCAGAGGGATGGAATGGGGAGGGAGGAGGGAGGAGGGTTCAGGATGGGGAACACATGTATACCTGTGGCGGATTCATTTTGATATTTGGCAAATCTAATACAGTTATGTAAAGTTTAAAAATAAAATAAAATTAAAAAAAAATAAAAATAAAAATAAAAGACCCAAGACTTTCAGGAAAAGGTTTCAAAGAGAGGTTGAGGAAGGAGCATTTTGTGTGTGTGATTAGCTTATGGACATTCTACTGATTGGTGGTGGTAAGGTAATTGAGACTGAACATCATCAGCCATCTGCTTCCAATTGGTCTGGAGTGTACCTGCTGGTGGGCAGCATACAGTTAACTTCTTCCACCCGTGGGAGTTTCAGTATCTGCAAAACAGCTCAAAGGACTTGGCTCAGAATGTTATCTAGAGAGCTTGAGTATGGATGTTAGAGTTGGACTATAAAAAAACTGGGCACTGAAGAATTGATGCTTTTGAACTGTGGTATTGGAGAAGACTCTTGAGAGTCCCTTGGACTGCAAGATCAAACTAGTCAATCATAACGAAATCAGTCCTAAGTATTCAATGGAAAGACTGATGCTGAAGCTGAAGCTCCAATATTTTGACCACCTGATGCAAAGAACTGACTTCTTGGAAAAGACCCTGATGCTGGGAAAGATTGAAGGCAGAAGGAGAATGGGACAACAGAGGATGAAATGGTTGGATGGCATCACCGTCTCAATGGGCATGAGTTGGAGCAAGCTCTGGGAGTTGGTGATGAACAGGGAGGCCTGGTGTGCTGCAGTCCATGAGGTCGCAAAGAGTCAGACATGACAGCAACTGAACTGAACTGAGTTGAGAGGAAATAAAGGTCCTTTACTTCATTTAATGACTAAACTATTATTTTGTCTTGCTTGAGTATTTTCTTTTTTTTTATTTTATTTTATTTTATTTTTTTAACTTTACAATATTATATTGGTTTTGCCATATATCAACATGAATCCATCACAGGTATACACGTGTTCTTTCTTGAGTATTTTCCTTTTTGTATTTCCTCACTTTTTCTATAGACAAAAGACAGACTGAGGATGTGTAGAAGCAGGTGGTCTGTTCTGGGAAGGCTCCATGGGATCCTGCTTGGTTACACTCTCAGCACTGAAATGAATCAAGTAACCAAACACAGACAAATTTTATGACACAGCTGCCCTTAATCTTTGCCTAGTTAACCCACACATGTCTCAGCAAAATATAGCATTTAACTCCATGACTATGACAATTGTTTTCATAAAATGTTTAATAGTTTTGTATCTAGTAAATCCAATAAATGTATATTTATTGTCTTCATGATACTATTTGAAATAAAAAAAATTACCTTTTTCTTGAAAGACTTTTATACCTTTGGAATCTATTTCTGTAAACTGTACTTATTTCTTCCCATCTATTTCTCTGATTCTACTTTTCAGTTTCCTTTATTTTCTCTATTCATCTGCTTATGGGTGTGTAATATATTCCTCAGGGTTTTCCTCTCCCTCTCTAAATACTTACTCTGGAAAACCTCAAATCTACCACCATTGAGTCAATTATTACTTTTCTTATTTTATAAATATATCTTCTAAAATCTAATCTTTAGATTATCTTCTAAAATCTAATCTCATATATATATATATATATGTGTGTGTGTGTGTGTGTGTGTGTGTGTGTGTTTGTGTGTGTATGTGTATTTCACCTTTCAACTGAATCTATACACTTGAGTATTCTATGACACTTCAAACCTTACATGGTCTTCTATATTCTCCTCTTCTTTGTTTGCTGTATGTTAAGGACTAAATGCTTGTGCCCCCTGAAATTCACATTGAAATCCTACCCCCCTACATATTGGTACTATGTTGTGGTACCTTTGAGGGTATTATGATTTGATGAGGTCATGAGTGGAACCCTCATGATGATGAGTGCCACCCTCATGATGATGAGGCCCTGATAAGAGTCATGAAAGAGTTAGCTTTCCCGGTTTCTGCTTTCTACCATGTGAAAATATAAAGTGAAATTGGCAGTCTACACCTGAAAGAAGGTGCTCACCAGAACTTGACCATACTAGCACCCTGACCTCAGATATCTAGCTTTCAGAACTGTGAGAAATAAATTTCTGTTGTTTGTAAGTGGCCTAGTCTATGGTCTTTTGTTATAGCATTCCAAGAAGACCAAGACACAGTTCCAGTGACTAACCTTCTATCCCCTCACACATACTGCTTCTTGGCTATTCATGTCTACGACCTAGCTTACATATTACTTCCTCTGGGAAGATGCTTCTGATTTATCTAGATGAACACTCTTGTGTAGGGCTGTCCTAACTCTGTGTTCACAAAGTTGATATTCTTGCCTGTTTCCTCAACTGAGATGCAAGTTCTAGAAGGAAGACCCGAGAACCCCTAAAAATCCTGACAAAAAAACCTATATTAAAAAAAAATCTATATAAATGAATGCATCTTTAAAAATGTTTATGACCCCATTGTTTACTATAAATACCCCTATTATACAGGGCAAGCTGTGACTTGCTTGCTAAGTTGCTTCAGTCGTGTCCAATTATTTGCAACCCTATGGACTGTAGCCCACCAGGCTCCTCTGTCCATGAGATTCTCCAGGCAAAAATACAAGAGTGGGTTGCCCTGCCCTCTTCCAGGAGTTCTTCCCAACCCAGGGATCAAACCTGCATCTTCTATGTCTCTTTCATTGGCAGATGGATCCTTTACCACTGTGCCACCTGGGACGCCCAAGCTGTGACTTACTACTATATATTTTGTAAGTCTCTTATTTTATTGCCCCTTATCTCCTAGTATAGTTTAAAAACAAAATAACTGTATCTCATTTGAAATGATAAACTACTCTAAATTAAGTAAAATGTCTGAGAATTCTTATTATTTTGGAAAAAACTGATACAATTTACAATACCATTCTTTTCTTTGTCCTTCTTCCCACCCCCATAATTTCTGTTTCCACAAAACTCCCATAATAGCTGCATTATTAGTAAAGGCCTCATCTGTAGGTTTAGTTTTCCAACTGATACCAATGAAAATAAATAGCTTCTCCTTTTCCAAGACTGTTTAATCCAGGACTTCTTAATCATGGAAAGGGAGGCTATCTCTGCAAATATCAGTGGTTAATTAATTTCATAGTTTACCAGTTGGAACACTCAGCCATTTTTATTACCTGTGTTTGGATATAATCAGAGTTATTTTGGAAAATGGTTACCAGTAGAGCTCTGTTACAAAGAAATCTTTTCAGTGAATACCAATCTTCTCTTGATAGCTGTACTTTTTTATGTAATTAGTTTAGCTGTTGTTGTAGAATTTCAAATCTAGGAAGAACTTCAGAGAATATTGTAATTTTCTTTTTCTTTTCTTTTTCTCTTTTACAAGTAAGTAAACCAAAAGCTTCAGAGCATGAAGTGTGCACTATTAGTGCACATTGGCAAGACTGAAAGTTTTATGCTGACACCTATGACGCTAAATTCAGATTCACGTGCCCTTTTTCTTGACTTTTGAGTACCATTCATTTGATAGACCATTTACCATTCCTTCGGTCTTAAAACAATTTTTTCCCTTAGCTTCCATTGTTACATTCCCTGATTTTCTCACAACCTTCCTAATTATTGCATCCTATCCCCTCTTGTCAGAGAAGGCAATAGCACCCCACTCCAGTACTCTTGCCTGGAAAATTCCATGGATGGAGGAGCCTGGTAGGCTGCAGTCCATGGGGTCGCGAAGAGTCGGTCACGACTGAGCGACTTCACTTTCACTTTTCACTTTCATGCATTGGAGAAGGAAATGGCAACCCACTCCAGTGTTCTTGCCTGGAGAATCCCAGGGATGGGGGAGCCTGATGGGCTGCCATCTATCGGGTCGCACAGAGTCGGAGACGACTGAAGCGACTTCACAGCAGCAGCAGCAGCATCCCCTCTTGTAAGATTTTTATCTACTTCCCATCCAGGAAGTTGGCTTTCTTAAAGCTCAGTCTAGTGTCGCTCTCTTTTGGTCTTTCACAATTGCCTTTGGTTTATTACTTTTTCAGTGATTTTGAACTTGGCAATGGCAATGTGGTCCATCCAGTTACACAAAGCAGAAGGCTTAAGATTTCTTCTTCACTCCATTTTCCTCTTTCTTCATATCTAACACATCACTGATCCAGTTGGCTTTACGTTTTGAAAAGCATATCCAAGTAGATTTTCTTCTCTTTATCTCCACCATTGCCAAACTATGTCACTCTTACAATATCCTGGTTGATATTGGTCCATCTCCACATTTGGACTGTGGCTATCCATTCCCAATAGGGAGGTCAAAATAATCTGAACACCAGTTAACTTCATAGGGACAAACATACACTACATTTATTTAAAATCCTTGAATGGCTTTCCATCATCTTCATATTATGAATAAAAATCCTATTATTCTTTAGTTCTACTTGGCAATACAGCTGTCTTCTTGGTTAAAAACGTTGTCTGTAGTCAGGTAGATAATATACAAATTTTATCAGGTAGATAATATACAAATTTTAGTTCACCACATGATAGCTGTTTGACTATGGATAAATTATTACACTTTTTTTCTCTAATCTCCTCACTTGAAGTATGAGGATAATAACACTAACCAATTCTTAGAGTTTACTATGAGGATTAAATGGGTTAATTCACAGAAAGTACTCAGAATGTTTGATACTCATAAGTATTCGATACCTATTTGCATAGTATCATCATATTCACCATTATCATAAATCATCATACTGATCATCATCATCTTCATCACCTGAGTCTAAGAATTTCTGTTAGAAACCTCCCTTGACCTCTAAATCAGGTTTTCCTCTCCTTATCTCTGCTTCATAGCACTTGTCACAGGTGATGAAAGCAAAGGTCTATTATTCCCTTACGAACCCATATTCTGAAGGAAGTTAATTATCATATCTTGGCACATTTAGGGCACAAACTGGATATGCAATAAGTGTACATTAAATGAATGAAATCAAACTATCTAAACACTAATAGTGGCATGCATTGCAAACCAATGTTTTATATATGTCTCTAACACTTCATTGCCTTCTGATAAAAATATCTCGAGAAGTTTCAAACAATGGAAAGTGTCAAAGGTCAAATGGGGGAAATTATTGATTATATGGGAACTAATTAAAATGTATTAATGCTCATCATTCATAAAATTTAAAAAGTAATCGAAAAAAAAGCCTTTAACTCTGAATTAAACTAGAGCACTAGAATGAGAGTCAGCACTGCTGTGCACTAAATCTCGAAATAAAAATATAATAAATTATTGTATTGGCAATTTTCAGAATTTAGTACACGTATGAAGCTCAGTTCAAAAAGTAATACAAGCTAACTACACAGATTTAGATTATTTTCAGGTATAACCATGTATAATGTGCTGCATGCTAAATTACTTCAGTCATACCTGACTTTTGTGACCCTATGGACCACTACTCTGTGCATAGGATTCTCCAGACAAAAATACTGGAGTGGGTTGCTGTGCCCTCCACCAGGGAATCTTCCTGACCCTGGAATCAAACCCCTCTTCTCTTTTGTATCCTGTGTTGGCAAACTGGTTCTTTAGCACTAGTGCCACCTGGGAAGCCCACATGTAGAGTAAACACTCATTGATAAGTGACAGAAAAGATGAATATTTAGAAAGCTATTTCCATTTTAAAGAACAACCTGACACTATCACAAGTCATGTCAGAATGGTCTGACAGCATTCCCCAAAATGTCGTCATCACACTTCTATCTCAATTTTTTAAAATTGCAATATGTACTCCCAATAATTTATCTTTGTACTTATTTATATGCACTTTATTATAAATATTATATACATTATAAAACATATTCCCTCAATATAGGGCAAGATGAAAAATAAACTATCAAGTTGTAATAACTTACTATCACACCCAAATGGATTATGTTGCAAATTGCCTCATCTTGGTGTACCCTGCTTTGAAGACTCCTGCTGTAACCCATGTAACACGGTACTGGAATGTGTCCCTGAACTGATCCTGAGTGACTTCTTTTTCTTTTTTTCTCTACCCTTATCATAGCCATTTTTTAACAGAATCTTTTCCAAAGATATTAATTCCTTCATTTATTTCTTAGCTATTCCAACTTTCTACTTGTCTCTAATGAAAAAAAGTCATTAAAACATGAGAGCTATGGTACATTTTATTCAATATCAAGAATTTTTTAAAAAGTATCAAGCCTATACTTTCTTAAAATTAAGATACTCCTTGTGGTTCATTTCCAGTGATAGGTAATCCCCATCTCAAATCACTTTGCTAAGAACATTGGTATTTGATAAATACATTTTCAGGGAGCAGTTATCCTCAAACTCCACTTTCATCAAGCATTGTCCCACCACAAAATATGATCAGAGATTAAGGACTCTGGGGACTCATGGGCTCTGAACTCATCAGCCTCAAATCCTACTATAAATTATCCAAATGAGGCACTTGGCAAGATTCTTAACTGATTGTGCTATTCAGAACACCTCCATTTCAATTAGAGGTAACCATGATACATGACAGCACAGAACAAAACTAATAATTTTTACTGATGTCAGGGAAGGTTATAGGACTTCAGGGAATTACATCAAGTATTTCAAGAAATGCACGTTCATGGCAGCTTTCCTGGTCCATGTGTCTGCTTCTTGAATGAGAGGGTTTTATCTTAGTTTTCTGGTTCATGTCAAATAGATTCAGAGAATATTCATATATAAAAATCTGGTTGGCAGAGAAAATTGCTATGCTAAGGACTAAAATAGTCAGTGCTGAACCCCTGAATTCTGAATCCTTTAGGAGATAAGATGTATCTTCAATTGTAATCCTGAGCCTGGGTAAGCAATATGCAAGCAGGTGAAACACCTAACACTCAGAAGAAGTGAAAAGATTCAGGGGTCACAAATACCTACTCTTCCTGGATCAGTAGAAATCTTTAAATCCCTCATTAATGTTATATCTTAAAGCCAATTTTAACTGAGTATATCTGAGCAGTATACCACATCAGCTAACATATGACGTTCCCTAACTTTAAAGATTGTACTGAAGATTTATTTCTCTGAATTTTGGAGTTTTTGCTGAGCAGGAAACTAATAAATTCCATTCTGGGAGCAAACTGTGGGATATGAGGAATTAGGCATGTCATAACATTAGAAAGCAGTTAGATTCAATGATTTTGGTACAAATATGAAAGTCACAAAAATCTGGGTTTTTTTTGTACTAACTGGACTAATTACCAACTTTATGGCATTGACCTCCTTTTTCTTACTTTTATTTATTTTTTAAATTTGGTTGCACTGGGTCTTGGTTGACAGAAGCTCACAAGCTCAGTGTCTGTGCTGCTCAGGCTTAGTTGCTCTGCAGCGTGTGGAATCTTACTTCCTCATCCAGGGATTGAACCTATGTCCCCTGCATTGCAAGGCAGATTTTTAACCACTGGACCACAAGAGAAGTCCTTTCTCCTTTTTCCTGACACTGATTTAAAAATTTACACTCCCTATCCTTTTCTCCAGATAAGAAATATTCTAAGAATTTATTCATTTATTCCTTTTTTTTTAATTAATTCTGAACATACATATTGTGTGCATTCTAAGTCACTGAGTCATGTCTTACTCTCTGCAACTCTAAGTACTGTAGCAGCTAGACTCCTCTGCTCATGGTATTCTCCAGGCAAGAATACTTGAGTGTGTTGCCATACCCTCCTCCAAGGGATCTTATTAACCCAAGGATCAAAACCTGCTCTCTTACATCTCCTGAGTTGGCAGTGGGTATTTTTTTTTTACCACTAGCACCACCTGGGAAGCCCATTAACCAAGATGAAAGGATACAAAAGTGAAAAAGTTCTTCCTCACCTCAAAGAGCTTTTGCATAGTCTTGCAGAAGAGACAAATTAAAGCTAGCATTCCCTGGTACAATACGATGAAAAGGGCACTTCACCTTCATTTTATTCCTCCTCAAAATTCATATCTTCAAGTTAACCAAGAGAACATCAAACCCAAATTGAAGGACAGTTTATAAAACATCTGACCAGTTATCCTCAAATTGTCAAGATAATGAAAAATGAGTTAAGATTGAGACAGTTTCAGAGACCAGAGTAGACTTAAAGAGCCAATGATAAATAATGCAATGTGTTATTCTGGATTAGATCCTGGAAACACACACACACACACAAAAGTTAAAAGGCATTAGTGAAAAACCTGGTGAAGTCAAATAAAGTCAGAAGTTTAATGTATCAATAATGGTTATCTTGTTTTGACAAAAGTCATGATAATGTCAAATATTTACATCAGTGGAAACTGGGTGAGTGTTATACAGGAACTTCTGTACTACCTTTGCAAACTCTTCTAGAAATCTAATGTATGTATGTGTGTATATGTTCAGTTGTGCCCTAGTCTTTGCAGCCCCATGAACTATAGCCCGCCAGGGTTCCCTGCCCATGGAATTTTCCAGACAATAATCCTAAAGGGTGCCGTTTCCTACTCCAGGGGATCTTCCCATCCTAGGGATTGAACCCATATCTCTTGCATCTCTTCCATCGGTAGGTGATTCTTTACCACTAGTGCCACAAAAAAAATCTAAAATTACCCCTAAATAAATGCTTACAGAAAAATTAAAAACCACAAGAAAACTATAATATAATCAAAACATCACAATATCCATTCAGTTCAGTTCAGTTGCTCAGTCGTGTCCGACTCTTTGCGACCCCATGAATCGCAGCACGCCAGATCGCCTTGTCCATCACAAACTCCCGGAGTTCACTCAGACTCATGTCCATCGAGTCAGTGATGCCATCCAGCCATCTCATCCTCTGGCGTCCCCTTCTCCTCCTGCCCCCAATCCCTCCCAGCATCAGAGTCTTTTCCAATGAGTCAGCTCTTCGCATGAGGTGGCCAAAGTACTGGAGTTTCAGCTTCAGCATCATTCCTTCCAAAGAAATCCCAGGGCTCATCTCCTTCAGAATGGACTGGTTGGATCTCCTTGCAGTCCAAGGGACTCTCAAGAGTCTTCTCCAACACAACAGTTCAAACAGTATCCATTAGATAAGAACAAAGTTCTACTAGACTCTGGAAGTGAGGGATAATATTTTGCATGAATAAAAGATGACTGCTTTTGTAGGAATCTGCAACAACTATTGCAGAAGCTAACCCAAACTTATGCTACATCCCTTTACAAAGACAAACAACCTTAGGGGTCTATTCTATGGGTCTAACCTTAGACATGGAGAAGGTAATGGCACCCCACTCCAGTACTCTTGCCTGGAAAATCCCATGGACGGAGAAGCCTGATGGGCTGCAGTCCATGGGGTTGCTAAGAGTCGGACATGACTGAGAGACTTCACTTTTCACTTTTCACTTTCATGCATTGGAGAAGGAAATGGCAACCCACTCCAATGTTCTTGCCTGGAGAATCCCAGGGACGGGGAAGCCTGGTGGGCTGCCATCTATGGGGTCACACAGAGTTGGACACGACAGAAGCGACTTAGCAGCAGCAGCAGCAGCAACCTTAGACACAATGCAAAAATATTTTTATAAGGTAAAAGACAGAGTCTCTGTTTTCCTATAACTACAAATATACAGAGTTGTGGGGGAAGGATGTTTTAGGACATATGCAGACAAGAGGTGGTATTCTTTCCCCAGTAATTTTTTTTTTTAAATAATAAAAGCTTGTTTAAAATTTGACATGCCTTTTATTATCACCATGCACCAGCAACCTTATACAATATCAGTGGCAACATGCTTCTCCTCGTTGAGCTGGACATCTTTAGCCACCACCCTCCTGCCTTTGACACTTCGTTCTAGGCAGTTATGTCTCTGTAATAGTCAGACTCTACTTTTTGATGTCTGCCTGCTGACAACTATGAAGCCTCACCTTTCCTTTTTCTGCTTATGACCTACATTTGGGCCAGCTGATATAAAAGCTCAGGTATGCCCTTCTTTGGCACAGATGGGAAGTTGAAGGCGGGTAATCATCTGCATATGCATGCAAGGCCTCATCCCAGATATATCTCCTAAAGAATGTGAAAACCTTAATGAGTCTCCTTTTTTGATCTCTCAATCAATGTTCATATCTTCTTGAGAGCCTCCTTACTCTCCCTAGAAAGCCTGATCATATGAGAAATAATTTTTTTCATATTCTCTTAGTGTGTATGTGAATGTATGTGATGTCATCAGCTTTGACAGAAAAACGACTTTTATGTGAGGGGTCTATATTTTTTATGTAAAGTATCCATGACAGGTTCACAGGGTCAAGAACTGAAGATATCATTTAAGACATAATTGATTGAGAACTGTCTTAGAGTAGGAATATGATACAAAAAGGGGGAAAAAAAAAAAAAACACGACTATTACTGTTGTTATCAGCCTCTATTTCATTTAGAGTTTGCTTCCCATGGGTGCCCAGGGCCTCCACTCTTCCTTTGGTCAGCATTTCTCTCTCCTTTTCTATATAATCTTTGCAGGGATCCTGCTTAATCATGTCAATTCCCTTCTGTCGGGTCTATTGTGCCAGGTCCCATGTAGTTGAACAGGTAATTTCTATTCATCCTAAAATGACTTCCCTGGAAGGTCAGATGGTAAAGAATCTGCCTGCATTGCAGGACACCCGGGTTTGATCCCTGGATCACAAAGGTCCTCTGAAGAAGGAAATGGTTACCCACTCCAGTATTCTTGCCTGGATAATTCAACAGAAAGAGGAACCTAGCAGGCTACAGTCCAGGGGGTCTCAAAGAGTTGCACATGACTGAATGACTAACACTTTCAAATTGTTAGCACTTCAGCAGGAAGAACATTAGATCTTAGAGAACAGCAGGAAGAATATTAGAGGAGACCTTATTATATTTATAAAATCTACAATTTCTAGAATAGATAGTAATAATATTTAATTGACTAAAGTTTCCTCAGATGTCATTCAGGTAGGTTTAGACCATGAAATGAGATGCTATCTTTTACATACTTTGAATTGCTAGTGTTGGATGAGCTATCCAAGAGGATCTGGAAAAAGGAAAAATGGGTAGCTCAGCAAGTCTACTCTAAAATAGATGTAATGCCAATAAGATATATATATTTTCTATCTTAAGGCATTATAGAATTGAAGGAATACCATCAATTTATCTAAAATTCTATGAGGAGATGAGAAATAGCAATGCATAAAATGATACTACCAATTATATGACACTCCTTGTCATGTTAAAATATCTTTAAGCAAAAACTTCTTATGTTATATTTGTTCAACAAACTTGTCTTGGAGGATAATACCAACCTCAGTTCAGTTCAGTTCAGTTCAGTCGCTCAGTCATGTCCAACTGTTTGCGACCCCATGAATTGCAGCAATACCAACCTATTTCTAATTAATAATAATCAACCTTAAGTTTAGATTGTTCCAAAGCCCACCCTGTGCCCTTTGCTACACAGTTTGATGAAATTTGACTGTCTAGAATCTACTGGGTGTGATGAAGTAAATGCAAGCTTTGTAAGTGACGGTATTGACCTTGGTGATGACTTTGTGTTAGACTTCATAAAGCTAACTAGACTTCACAGCCGGCACAGTTAAACCTTACTCTCACAGCACAGATGAACAAAAATAAATAAATAAAGGGAGACCTAAGCAGTCACAGGGCAGGGATGGAGGTGGGGGGAGGCATAAGTGGATGGCATGCTTTCCTGAGTCTGGGCCACATTCAAACTCTGCTCAGCTCTGCACACTGCCACATGCCACTGTGCTTTTCCGTCCCCCGTTCACACCACTACTGCAAATGGTATCATTTTGCAACTAATTTACTCGCTTAGTTTTGGCCATTAGTCATTCCCAATATCCTCAATCTGCAGGTAATTTTCCACATTATTAGTTACCCACCTGTCTTATTAAACTGGACTTTCTGAAACCCTGTGTGCCTGCATTTTCTGCACCTTTAGATCAAGCAAATAATTGCCCATACCTGGATGGAAGAATTTAATAGGAAGATTATAGTTGATTCCAAAAGTTAATAACTATAGCATCTGGTTTCCCTTTTTAACATTTAAATGATAAATTCAGTGTTCATGGAGAGAGAGAATAGGAATGAGTCAGTTCACCAGAGTCTAAAATCTTCTTAATCTTTTGTGGTTAGGTTAAATACAGATGAGCAGAAGGTAGGTTTTAATCTCTCCTCTAATGTACTTCATCTTTGACCCTAAGGGACCCATCTTGATCATATTAAAACAAACAAACAAACAAACAAAAAAACAGAAGAAGAAGAAGCTTTTTCATTGATATGAAGTTTAGTCCTGATAAGGAAGATGGCCAAGTCCTCTGTTTTCATGCAGTGTCTCTGATGTCTTTGGTTGCTCTGAATGAGAGACTACAGCTGCTTTGAGACATCTTCAACTCATTTTCATTCACATCTCCATAAAACCATCTGCACAGGATTCCTTTTTAAATATTGCTGGGTGAAACTCAGGACATTATTTTCTAAACCAGGTCAGGAAAATCTAGCACAAAAAACCCAAACTTTCAGCACTGAGGGCCAGGATTGCAATTTGCCATGAGTCTAAGGAGAGTGCCTCATTTGCAATTAAATTGACATTTATTTTTATCAAAAATAAATGTGCTGGCCACAATATTTGCTGGGAGTTAAGGTTTGATTTTTAGTCTGAAAGGAGCTCAATATTCACTCATAATAAAAACAGAAAGCCTACATTTTTCCAAGAATCATCCTACATGGTTTTCTTAAACGAAATAATCATCAAACTCTAAGGCTCATAGGCCTGCCCTGAGATGGGCAAAATAGAGAAAATGGCAATTACACAAACTTCATATTATGGTATTTTCAAGTCTATTTAATCATCCACTTAAATTTCAGAAATCCTTGATTTTCTGTACCTCTCTTCTAGACCTTTTCTGCCCACCTCTTTTAATAAAAATGTACCCTTGTGAGACACACTTACTAAGAGTGGAAATCTGCTTAACACAGAAGAACCTATTAATGATGATGTGTTTTAGGATTACAGAATGTAAAAGAGCATCCGTGATTTTATCCAAGTCTCAGGTAAAATATAATTATTATTCTCAAGTATTGCTTGCTCCGCTGAACTTTTGTATATCTTATTAGCTCTACTGCTGATTTTTTTTTTTCAGGTTATTATCTTAGTCTCTTTACATGCCTCCATATCTGCCCAATAGGACTATGAACTTACTATAAGCAAAAATCTAGGTCAGGAATGAGCAAAGTAAAGACCACATACCAATCCTGTTGGCCATTTAGTTTTATAAATAAAGCTCTATTGAAATGTAGAACCAGGTATTTGTTATGTATTTTCTATGACTGCTTTTCTGCTAAGACAGCAGAGTTTATTAGGTATCCCAGAGGCCGCAGGGTAGCCAGCAAAGCCTAAAATATTTACTTTCTGACCCTTAGCAGTGAAAATAAATAAATAAACATTTGTTAATCTCTAGTCTAGACTGCTTGGTATTGCTTGGTATTCTTTCAGTGACTGATGTAATGATCTGTCCCTAGGTATTCAACACATTTTGAAGACACATTTTAAGGATGGGCTGTGCCATGCTAAATCACTTAAGTCATGTCTGATTCTTTGCAACCCTATAGACTGTAGTCCACTAGGATCCTCTGTCCATGGGACTCTCCTGGCAAAGGAATGGGTTGCCATTTCCATCTCCACATTTTAAGGATAGCCAGTTCTAAACATTATCTATTGCTACAGGATATTTCCTCCATGCTAAAGGATGGCAAAACTAATACAATTATGTAAAGTTTAAAAATAAAATAAAATTAAAAAAAATAAATAAAGGATTACCTCCAATGTTTTGGGTAATGTGGCAAACTTTTAAACCCAACCCTGCTTCAGATGGATGGGAGTAGTTCCTAATACTGTTAGCAGTGTCAATATCACTACTATTGTACTTCCCAAGGCACTTTCCTTCAGTCAGGTATCCATGTGATAAAGAGAAGAAGGGCAAAAGAACATATCAAGATGGCTTACCATCTTGACCTTGGGACCTATGAAGATCTGTGATTTTATTCTTGTAAGCTACTGAATAAAAGGGGGAAGACAAGAGATCTCTTCAGGAGAATTGGAAATATCAAGGGAACATTTTGTCCAAAGATGGTCACAATGAAGGACAGAAATGTTAGAGACCTAGTAGATGCTGAAGAAATCAAGAAGAGATAGAAAGAATACACAGAAGAACTTGTACAAAAAAAGATCTTAATGAACTGGATTACTACAATGGTGTATTCAGTCACCCAGAGCCAGACAGGTAGTCCTTAGGAAACACTGCTGTTAATAAAGTTACTGGATGCAATTGAATTCCAGTAGAGCTATTCAAAACCCTAAAGGATGACATCATCAAGGTGTTGCATTCAATAGGTCCACAATTCTGGAAGACCCAGCAGTGGCCACAGGACTGCAAAAGTTCATTCCTCATCCCAATTCCCAAGAAGGGTAGTACCAAAGAATGTGCTAACCATCAGATAATTGCACTTATCTCCCATGCTAGTAAGGTCAGCCTTAAAATCTTGCATGCTAGGCTTCAGCTTTATACAAACCAAGAACTTCCAGATGTCCAAGCTGAGTTTAGAAAAGGAAGAGGAACCAGAGATCAAACTGCCGACATTCACTAGATCATAGAAAAAGTAAAGGAATTCCAGAAAAAACATCTACCTCTGTTTCATCAACTAAGCTAAAGCCTTTCACTGTGTAGATCATGACAAACTGTGGAAAGCTCTTAAAGAGATGGGAATACCAGACCATCCTACCTGTCTCTTGAGAAACCTGTATGTGGGTCAAGAAGCAATAGTTAGAACCCTGTATGGAATAACTGATTAGTTCAAGATTGAGAAAGGAGCATAATGGGCTGCCTGCTGTCACCCTGTTTGTTTAACCTATATGATGAACACATAATGAGAAATGCCAGGCTGGATGAGTTACAAGCTGGAATCTAGATAGGTGGGAGAAACATTAACAACCTCAGATATGCAGATGATACCACTCTAACAGTAGAAAGCAAAGAGAAACTAAAAAGCCTCTTGATGAGGGTGAAGGAGGAAAGTGAATGAGCCAGCTTAAAACTAAATATTAAAAGAACTAAGATCATGGCGTTCGGCCCCATTACTTCATGCCAAATAGAAGGGGGAAAGGTGGAAGTAGTGACAAATTTCCTCTTCTTGGTTTCTAAAATCACTTAGATGGTGACTGCAGCTATGAAATCAGAAGGCGGTTGCTTCTTGGCAGGAAAGCTATGACTAAAACCTAGACAGTGTGTTGAAAAACAGAGACAATACTCTGCCAACAAAGGTCCGTATAGTCAAAGCTATGGTATTCCCAGTGGTCATGTACGGTTGTGAGAGCTGGACAGTAAAGAAGGCAGAATGCCAAAGAAGTGATCCTTTGAACGGTGGTGCTGCAGAAGACTCCTGAAATTCCCCTGGACAGCAAGGAGATCAAACCAGTCAGTCTTCACTCATTGGAAGGACTGATGCTGAAGCTGAAGCTCTAATATTTTCATCATCTAATGTGAACAGCTGACTCATTGGAAAAGTCCCTCATGCTGGGAAAGATTGAGGGCAGAAGAAGAGGGCATCAGAGGATGAGATGGCTGGCTGGATAGCATCATGGAATGGTGCTATGAAGCATGGACATGAACTTGGGCAAACCTCAGAAGATGGTGAGGGACAGGGAAGCCTGGTGTGCTGCAGTCCACAGGGTTGCGAAGAGTCAGACATGAATGGGTGACTCAGCAACAACAAAAGATACTGACACTTCATCAATTTGGATTCCATACATGAATGAACATTGTCAAAAGGTAAAAATTAAGTCTGTTATGGGACATCTTGTCCTCTCTTTTCAAGCATTCACCAATGCTGTTGTCCTTAAAGCTTGAACATAAATAAACATATAGTTCAGAGTCACACCTAGAATTTTATTTAGAAGTATCTGGAAGCATTGTTGGTGGTGGTGTTTTCTCAAAGATATTCTAATTCCACTGGGATGGAAGCAGAGAAAGAAAATACAGATGTCTCATCATTCAGATCCTTTTCATGCAAAGGCAGTCCCTAAAGTGAATATGGACTGCCCCACTCCCCACACCAGTCAAGTCCACACCACCTGTATAAGCATCTCTGGAATAAAATTTCAAAAATGAAATAACAGAGCCCTTATGGCACTAATTATCCACCTCCCCCACCTCAGGAAAAGCATCTGCAGAGTTCCCCATGTCAATTAAAATGTAGGGAACATAAATGTTGAATTTTGGTCTGCATTTTATCTACAGCTTATGATTAGGCTCTATCCTTTCTGATCCATAAAGCATCAAAGTTGAGTTTTCTACCTCTTAGGAGTTTATGGCTAATACTCCTTTAGTTATTATACTTTAACGCAATTAATGTTATAACTTAACACATATGACCTGAGGTTGTTAAGGCATTTGATTACTTGGCTGAGTACATCACACGAAAATTTAGTTGCAGGACATTGTTTAGATGTTGTTACACTGTGTAGTTTTGTTAATTGATGGGTATGAACATATGCCTAGAGCTTATAAGTTTAGGCTGTCTCTCCCTTCATTCACAGACTCATAGAAATATTGGGGACCAAGAACAATGAACAAAAAAATCTGCTCATCTTTCTGAAGATGCCTACATAGAAGTCTCCCCCATCATTAAAATAATGCCACCCTTATTTCTGATTTTCATTCCTAGAAATACATTCTATTTCCAACTTCTTCTTAAACTGAGGCAACCTGTAGCAAAGAAACCCCTGACATCTTGCCAGCAGACAAACCTGAGCAACTGTCAGCCAAAAACTGGGAGGAAAAGAATAGAACTTCAAATGAGAAAGCAGTTGTTTGGAGCCTTTGGGACTCCACTGGCATGGAACCAGATGAACTAAAATCCACAGGTCTGTTTCCTGCATAAACAGGTGAAGACAGGGCTGGGAGAGGTGTGAAAATAATTCTTCAGCCATACTTTATAATATACAGTTCCCAAGGTGCCCTCCTACATCTGTTCTGCATTTTGGCAGGAAGGCATGCCAGGCACTGACATTCTACAGTACAACAGGCAGTTTATATAAGGAAAAAAGCAGTGAAATCTTGATCATTTCCTTCTTCAAAATGAATGAGATATAATTCTTTTGAACTCTTTCATTTCATTTTATTTCAAATGAATTCAAACATAGAAAAAGTGAATTATTACCATCCAACTTCTATTGGGTGGAAATTTCAAGGTAAAAAAGTGGAAACTTCAAAAATGAAATTCAATTTAAATGTAAAGCCATGGATTTAGATATGCCCTGCTATCTATAGTCTTTTGGGAAAATGTTGTAACTTGATGGCAAAATATTTTCCACTTTCTTTCATTTATTTTGTTCATAGAGAAGAGACAGGCAGAAAGACAGAAAGAGTTATAATATCCTGTGCTAGAGTTGTATGAAAGGTTATACAAAATGGGAACCCACAGCCCATGTTCTCCAGTACTATAAAGTCACTGAGAGCTGCAATTGGGAATTCCCCCCAAGTTATTGGTTTTCTCTGGTGGTTCAGCTGATAAAAAATCCACCTGCAATGCAGGAGACCTGGGTTCAAACCCTGGGTTAGGAAGATTCCCTGGAGAAAGGAACAGGTGCCCACTCCAGTATTCTGGCCTGGAGAATTCCAGACTGTATAGTACATGGGGGCGCAAAGACTCAGACACGACTAAGCAATTCTTACTTCACTTTCACTTTCACCTAAGTTATTTCAGCAGCTCAAAAGAGCTGCTACAACAGTGTGTCTGGAAAAAAAAAAAAAATGAACCAAGTCATTAACAGTAAAGTCGGGAAGGAGGAAAACAATTCAAAAATATTTATCCTGTTTTTGCTTTGTATAAGCAATACATATTAGTTCATGTTCATTGTAGGTAAGGTAGACAATAGATATAAGCTAAACAAAATGAAATTACCACATTTCACCACCTGGTATACAGTGTGTCTATGTGAGTCTTTTAGAATCTGTGTTCAAAATAGAAATGTATATGAATAGGAATTGACATGATTAGTATTAGATACGCAGATTGATGTAGAGAGAATGATCAAAGGTTATTTGTTATTATTAACTGAAACTGAGCTGTAAACAACAGAGATACAATCAGTAGGATTTTGAAGCATTGTTTTATCCTAAGTCTCACCAGACCATGATATCTATAATCTATCTAAGGAGAAATAATAGCAATAATATTAATGTCAAGGGCATATAATAGATGTTGAATATCTACATGACAGGTGCCTGGTTAAACACTGTCCTACATTGATTCAACTAATCCTCACAATAGCCCTGCGATTATAGATGCTGCTTTGTTTACTCTGGAGATGTGATGAATACATAAGGATACATGGCATAAGCATACATGCCTAGCAAGTGGTAATCCTTTATTTCTATGTGGGTAACTGTCCTTTAAGGTCCAAATTCTGAATTGCTATGCTTTATGGCCCAGAAGAAAGAGGAGAGTGAAAAAGTTGGCTTAAAGCTCAACATTCAGAAAACTTAAGATCATGACATCTGGTCCCATCACTTCATGGGAAATAGATGGGGAAACAGTGGAAACAGTGTCAGACTTTATTTATTTATTTATTTATTTTGGCTCCAAAATCACTGCAGATGGTAATTGCAACCTGAAATTAAAAGACGCTTACTCCTTGGAAGGAAAGTTATGACCAATTTAGATAGCATACTAAAAAGCAGAGGTATTACTTTGCCAACAAAAATCCATCTGGTCAAGGCTATGGTTTTTCCAGTGGTCATATATGGATGTATCCATGAGACTTGGACTGTGAAGAAAGCTGAGCACCAAAGAATTGATGCTTTTGAACTGTGGTGCTGGAGAGGACTCTTGAGAGTCCTTTAGACTGCAAGGAGATCCAACCAGTCCATCCTAAAGGAGACCAGTCCTGGGTGTTCATTGGAAGGAATGATGCTGAGGCTGAAACTCCAATACTTGGGCCACCTCATGCAAAGAGTTGACTCATTGGAAAAGACCCTGATGCTGGGAGGGATTGGGGGCAGGAGGAAAAGGGGACGACAGAGGATGAGATGGCTGGATGGCATCACCAACTAGAAGGACATGAGTTTGGATGAACTCCAGGAGTTGGTGATGGACAGGGAGGCCTGGCGTGCTGCGATTCATGGGTTTGCAAAGAGTCGGACACGACTGATCGACTGAACTGAACTGAATTGATGGCCCAGAGTCACAAGTACTTATATTGTTTCATTTTCCTTTCATTCTTATTCTCTAATATTATTGAGTAATTTATGCCCAGGCACACTGTAAGTGCCTACATTTCACGGACTGTATTCTATACTTATTCTCTTCTTCTCTACTTCTACATGACAGAGTCTAGATTTTGAAGGATTGATCTATTATTGGTAAAAGGTTAAACATGAGTGGGATAACGACAGAGAATTTAGGAATTTCAGTTTGACATTTTAACTACTGAATAAATGTTATCATTAGTTAGCATTTTACTCTTATTATTATGCAGCATGTACTGCAACAGAAATCTAAATTTTCTGGTAAGTTCAACAAATAAAAATAGAATGCTTAATTCAAAACATGAAAGTATAAGAATTTTGAGAAGTGTTTGCTTTCACTGATGACATTCTGCAGGTAACCTCCTGGCTTTTATTTTTAGTTGGTCAACATAACCCCAAACTCCTAAAGGATTGAAATTAAAGCACTCTTTCCCTTCTCTGAGTCTGTGGGTGCCTCTAGGGTATGAAGACAGTGTTTCCTTGGGCACAGTAAGGCTTATGCCCAAAGCAGGGTCAGTGAATAACCCTCCTCAATCTATTCTGAAACTTCCAGGAAGACAGTCAAAGGGATAAGACTACGTGAGATCAGACACCCCATTCTGCTTATTGTCACTTTGGTGGTATTACTATCCAAATATCCAATAATCCCCAAATAGGCATTCTTAAGTATGATTCATTGCAATCTAACATTTAGGTATATAAAAAGCAAGCAAGTTACCCAAGTTTCCTAAGAAAATACTGATTTTGGGCTAATCTCACTGCTAGTCTCATTCGTGGATGCAGCCTGCATAGATGGGCCCTTCCTTTTTACTCATTTGCCTCAAATAAAAGCTCCAGGGCTAAATCCCCCTACAGGCTCCTCATGTCGGCACCTTGACTGCTCCACATCTTAAAACACCTCTTGCCATCCAAGAGTCTGTCACCTCCTACCTTGACGGCAGCTGCTCGAGTTGGGAGCACAGTATTTAGTAGTGAGATGCTGATGAATACTGGGAGGAACAGTGACAAGCCTAAGTGCTGTTTTACACCCCATTTAACCAGGGGAGACACATCTGTTTGTTTTCTTTCAGGGGAAGCACAAGGTTTAGTCTTTGTGACAAGGTCATGAGTCCAGCCCTAGGATTCCTTGTGGAGAGATAACCAAACTTCTCCAGACACTCAAATAACAGAATGCCAACTGTGAGTTCTTCAAATAGAGATCCAAGGACACAATCGTGTCTGGCAAGGATGGAATGGACCCAAATAGAGAACAAGCATAAATAGTCCTCTTTTGTCTGCGAGCTCACAGTCTGTCCTGCTGCTAGACCTAAAGTTCTCATCTGGCAGGAAGCCATGTTCCTACTTCATCAGGGCCAATATTTTTCAAATGCAGCAAGGTATAACACTGACTAAAGGAAGAAAAATAATAAATCTCCCTTTTCCACATTTTGATTAAATATGTACTTCTCAAAAGTCACCTCTCTTCAAAGTGCTTAAAATTCCTCACTCTCAGAGTTTAGTTGCCAAATGCACCTTCATGACACTACACAGTGAGGCTCTGTTCCCACCGGGATATAAGGTCTTCACTCAAGAAAGAAAGGTGTGAAGTTGGAAGTTTCTTTTGTGACAGAAAACTGCACAATCCAAAAATGTGTATAGAGTCGATTTTTCTCTGAAAACACTTAAAAAGTGTTCTACCCAGACCCTGAACAGAGTGTACACTGCCCTCTCAGAGTTACAGCTTGTCACTGTGTTTGAGGCTATTTTTATCTTCCTGCTTCACCACAGGATCAGATGATGCAATCATACCACATTCAAATGAGAGAATTCTTCAGGGCCTTTTCATCCAAGAATCTGAGGTGCTTCATAAACATTAATTAATTCTACCAACACCTATGTTAGGAGAAATTTCTATTTTTCATCCTAGTGAAATGCCACCAGCATTTAGAGAGAATCCAGGGTATAGATCAAGCCCATTTTTTTTTTTTTTTATTAAGGAAAAAAATCTCCCCTTAATTGGGTCCATGTTAAGGAAGGTGAGGAAAAGAATAGAGGGGTTAAATGTGTCACAGAAAAGAGTCAAAGTAAGAATCACAAATCCTGGGGCTTCAGCAACAGAGCTCGGTTTTCTCAGGGTGCCATTGGTCAAACATACAACTGAGTGGAAAAACCATAAACAATTTACTGAATCAGAAAAGAGATAGAGTCCATTTCAGAGCACATTCTAAAACAGCATTTCTGTAACCACCAGCAGTGCCTCTGTTTTGTGAATTCTGATTACTGCTGTTGAATATAGTCTGAAAAGCCTTCTCTCTTTTATTTCCTTGTATAATAGGGATTTTTTGTTGTTGTTGTTGTTAAGATTCTATCTTACAGTTTTCCCTTCATTCTCTTTCTCCCGTACTGAATTCTACCAATTGGCCTCTCTGCAGTTAATCTTATGGATTGGTAGTGTGTGATCAATACTTCGGAGAAGGAAATGGTAACCTACTCCAGTGTTCTTGCTTGGAAAATCCCAAGCACAGAGAAGCCTGGCAGGCTTCAGTCAGGGGTCACAAAGAGTCAGAAATGACTGAGTGACTAAGCATGCATGCACATGATCAGTACTTACAACTTTTAGGAGTTATCCTTAGAAATTTTTAATGTATCTTAAGACAATCTCTCCTAAATGGGAGGTTATATTTTGCCAAAAATGTTAATAGCCTTCTTCTTAGTTATGGTAGAGATGGCTATGCACAAACTGGTGTCTTCTAAATGAACCAAGAGAAATGTCATCGTTCAAACTACTACTTATAACTTTGCCTGTACCAATTCCTAGATTAGCAAGTAGTTAATGGGTAGAGGGGAATAACTCTATTCCAAGAATGACTGAACAGACCTAGAAGGTCATAAGAGTAGATGCATATGTTTTTCTGTAAATTTGAAACAAATGAGAATCTTAGGTTTATATTTTTTGAAAGGCACTAAGAGCTTTCAGAAAAGATCAAAGAATAAAATACCTGAGTTCCAACCCACTCAGCCGATAGCTAGTTATATCTAAGTTTCTCCATTTATACAGTGTATTATCTCACATAATTCCATGAAACTATATTTTTAAGCATTTAAATAAGAATAAAGTTTATATATATATATATATAAAAGAGTATTAAGTGGTACAGCTATGACTTAAGCAGTTTGTAGTGTATATAAAGCAAAAAAAAAAAAAAAAACTGAATCCAGAGCCACCGCTTCTACAGAAAAAGAGTATTAATCTCCAGAGACTATTAGATATTAAGGTGAATTTCCCAGTATGCCATATCCCCACTAAATCTCATTGTAGTGTTTTTGGCATTAAATAGTACAAAACAAAGTGATATAAGTGCATTCACAACACTAGACAGGACATTGATTAGATCATTTCTCCATCTCTTTTAACTACAATAATATAGAAAGTTCAGTTGTGACTACTTTTCTAGAACTTGACAACTGTTGGAAAATCCAGTGACATGTCTACTAGTCAGTGATATCAGAACCAGGAAGAATGAGAATTCATCTCCCATAGAACTCAAAAAAGGAGCAATAAAAACCATACAGGGAAGTATTTGTGTCCTTTTATTGTTAATTGTTAGCATATAATATTCTATCCTAAAGACAAGGCACCTATTGTTTATTGATGTTTTCCCCTGGCAAACATGTCAGCCCTCAAGCAGGGTCATCCATGTATGACCAGAGTACATCATTTTGTATCTATTGCCTACTGAAAGTAAATTTAATGGGATTCAACCCAATGGACCAGGGAATTCATAACTCTGGTTAGATAAAAAGTCAAAATAAGGGAGAGAGCTTGTGGGTTACTCCCATAGATTCCTCATTTGGGTCTAACAAGTTGCTTTGGGAAAGCTTATATTATAGACTGTCTCATTTCTCTGAAGGGTTGTGAGCTTCATCTCTTTTAGGTTATGCCACATAACTTTGCCACTGACAGTTTTTATTCCATCCCATTATTGACTAGTATCAGAAGGATATTGGGCTGAAGTTCAAATAACTTGCAGACAAGTTCTAGCTATCTCACCTTGATTTATTTGTCTTTCACTTTATCTATCATGTGTGGGCAGGGATAGAGAACTAAAGCAACCTAGGGTATATGTGCCTTCATCAATCAACTGTATGCACAGTTAGAGTGAATCAAGGGCATTCATACTACCAGTTGAAACTACTTGTTTAGAGCAGGAAAAATCATTTTCCAAAAGAAGATGATAGACTTGAGACCCAACAGAGGATGTATATTATAACCATTTCTGATTCCCTATGACTCAACTGAGAACTGATTGAAACAGTAAAAGTTTGCAGAAGATTTTGAACCAACAGAGGGGAATAGCTAAATGCTATGACATAGATCTGGCCACATCTTCACCAGGTTGATTTCCTGATTCACCCTTGTTCTGCTTTCTTTCTAGTCCCATTGAATCCAAGTCCACAAATTTTAAAGACCAAGGCTTAACTATAACTACTGGACCACCAGGGAATTCCCTTGGTAAACATTGAATATTCTCCATGTCTCTCCACTTCTGAGTTCCGCTAAATTGAGAAGTTCTTTCCTCTCTTGTCCAAGTTTTGTTTCCTTAAACTTAGATCTCCAGGCCTGGTATTGGGCCTATTCCCTATCATCAAGGAAAAATCTTACCCGATAACCTCCTAACAGTATGTTATCTAAGAATAAGTTCTAAGATTTTAAAGTACCTCTTGTATGAAACAGTTCAGCTCAGCATGCACTCAATAAATGTGTCACTCATGACAATTTTTAAAAAATCATGATGTGAAAAGTATTGTGCCCTCTAGCTATATTCATATTTTCTGTAAAATACATTCACCTGGAAATACATACACATTCATAGGCACAGGGCTGTCTAAATACAGATTTGGTAAGGAATTTTTAAAAATATGTTGAAGGATATTTTTACTAAAAGATGTATCTAAATAGTACATGGGACATTATATTCTGAATCAAAAAGGTGAGGTCATATTTTTATTATATGATTTATATTCGAGTACTGAAAAGTCCATGACACACATTTCCAAAAGTTGAGGGAGTGGCTGAACCAAATATAAATTTCAGTCCTCATTGGAAAGGGAAGCATTTCTGATGAAATTCAGTCGCTGTTACTCAGCTTTAAAAATACCCATGAATAAACTCTACTGTTTATTGAGTGCTAACTATGCCAGATATTGTGTATTGCACTAAATGCTTTATTTGGATGTTCAATAATAATAATAATCACAATAGCACTGTAAATTATAAGCAGTTATGTCAATTATATATATTATATAAAATAAATTTAGAAAGGTTTCAGTTCCATTTGGTTGCTCAGTCGTGTCCGACTCTTTGCGACCCCATGAATTGCAGCATGCCAGGCCTCCCTGTCCATCACCAACACCCGGAGTTCACTCAAACTCACGTCCATTGAGTCAGTGATGCCATCCCCTTCTCCTCCCGCCCCCAATCCCTCCCAGAATCAGAGTCTTTTCCAATGAGTCAACTCTTTGCATGAGGTGGCCAAAGTACTGGAGTTTCAGCTTTAGCATCAGTCCTTCCAAAGAACACCCAGGACTGGTCTCCTTTACAATGGACTGGTTGGATCTCCTTGCAGTCCAAGGGACTCTCAGGAGTCTTCTCCAACACCTCAGTTCAAAAGCATCAATTCTTCGGTGCTCAGCTTTCTTCACAGTCCAACTCTCACATCCACACATGACTACTGGAAAAACCATAGCCTTGACTAGACGGACCTTTGTTGGCAAAGTAATGTCTCTGCTTTTGAATATGCTATCTAGATTGGTCATAACTTTCCTTCCAAGGAGTAAGCGTCTTTTAATTTCATGGCTGCAGTCACCATCTGCAGTGATTTTGGAGCCCCCAAAAATAAAGTCTGACACTGTTTCCACTGTTTCCCCATCTATTTCCCATGAAGTGTTGGGACCAAAGGTTTAGTGTCTTCAAAATTACTAGAAATGAATTCTGCTATCAGAACTAGAATCCAACTCTTTTGACTGAAAGTCCATTTTCTTTATGAAAACTAAGAATGACAATCATATTTCATTTTTAGATGAAATTCAGAGTCATGCATACAAGTTCTTACAAAGCAAAATATACAAACAGCTGATGTGATTTTGGTTACAACTTCCATTCACTTTTAAATAATTGGAAATAATTTTTATCTTCATAATATCTAATCTTCCACTTAAAACCATGTTAGGTTTATCCATTGATTCAAATATTTTACCTTTAAATATATTCAAAATTGACTTTTGAAAATTTTTTGAACTAGATTTAATGCCCCTATGATATAATCTATCTTGATATATGTTTTTGGACACCACACAATGATTATTCTGAATTTGTTTGGTGGAGTGCTCTGCTTATGCCAATTTAATACAATGAGCAAATGTTATTTTCTTCTGTATTCTTGCTGATTTTTCATACAGTTGTTCTTTCAATTGTTAAGTAAAATAATTTTTGCATTTTTATGCATATATATATGTATTTTCATATTTTTACTTTGTATAATTTATTTCTCCTTTCAGACCTTTCAGTTTTAGTTTCACATATATTGTTAATTAAACACGAATATCTGTTAATTCTTAAGCAAACATTTAGAAATGCTATGTTATCTTCAATGACTGACATTTTTTAAAACAAATGTAATCTAAATTTATTTGGGATTTTTTTTTTTTGGCACTTTATTTTTTTAACTGAAGGGTAATGCTTTACAAAATTGTGTGATTTTCTGCTATACATCAACAAGAATCAGCCTTAGGTGCACTCATATCCCATCCCTCCCAAGCCTCCCTCCCATCTCCCTCCTCATCCCACCCTTCTAGATTGTCACAGAGCCCTTGTTTGAGTTCCCTGAGTCATATAGCAAATTCCCATTGGCTCTCTATTTTACATATGATATTATAAATTTCCTTGTTACTCTCTCCATACATCTCACCCTCTGCCCATATCCATAGACCTGTTCTCTAAGTGTGTTTCTTCATTGCTGTCCTGAAAACTAATTCATCAGTACCATCTTTTTAGATTCCATATGCATGCATCAGAATATGATATTTATGTTTCTTTTTCTGACTTACTTCACTCTGTATAATAGGCTCTAGATTCGTCCACCTCATTAGAACTGACTCAAATGTGGTCCTTTTTATGGCTGAGTAGTATTCTGCTGTATTTATATGCTACAGTTGCTTTATACATTCACCTGGCAAGAGACATCTAGGTTGCTTCCATGTTCTAGCTATTGTAAATAGTGCTGCAATGAACACTAGGGTACTTGTGTTTTGTTTTGTTTCAATTTTGGTTTCCTCAGGGTATATGCCTAAGAGTGGGATTGCAAGGTCATATGGTGGTTTTATTCCAAGTTTTTAAAGGAATCTCCATACCATCTTCCATAGTGGCTGAATCAATTTACATCCCCATCAGCAATGCAAGAGGGCTTCCTTTTCTTCACACTGTCTCCAGCATTTATTGTTTGAAGACTTTTGGTGATGGTCATTCTAACTGTGTGAGGTGATAACTCACTGAAGTTTTGATTTTCATTTCTTTAATAATGAGCAATGTTCTCTAATAATGGGCATCATTTCATGTGTTTGTAACTATCTGTATGTCTTCTTTGGAGAAATGTCTGTTTAGTTCTTTTCCCGCTTTTGGATTGGGTTATTTGTTTTTCTAGTATTGAGTTGTATGAGCTGCTTGCATATTTCAGAAATTAATTCTTTCATTGCCTGACATTTTTATCATTATAAAATGTTTCTCTCTTTCCTTGGAAGTCTAATATATCTAATGATAATATAGTCACTCCAACTTTCCTTTAGTTAATGATTTAATGATAAGTCTTTTACTTTCAGTCTTCATATACAGATGGTTCCCAATTTATGATGATTTAACTTGGGCAATTTTTCAAGTTTACTCTATGAACCACATTTCAAATTTTGTACTTTGATTTCTTCCTGGGGTAGTGATATGTGGTATGACACTCTCTCCAAAAGATAGACAATGGCATCAAGCCTCAGCTCCCAGTTAGTCACACTATCATGAGGGCAAACAACCAACATACTTACAAGCAGTCTGTACTCATACAACCAGTCTTTTTTTTTTTTTTCACTTTCAGTACAGTATTCAATAAATCACATAAGGTATTCAAAACTTTAGTTTAAAATAGGCTTTGAATTATATGCTTTTGACTATCACAGACTATCATGGAAACAGTGACAGACTTTCTTTTCTTGGGCTCCTGCAGATGGTGCAGGAGCCACAAAATTAAAAGGCACTTGCTCCTTGGAAGAAAAGCTATGACAAGCCTAGATAGCATATTAAAGAGTAGAGACATTATTATGCCAACAAAGGTCCATCTACTCAAAGCTATGATTTTTCCAGTAGTCATGTATGGATGTGAGAGTTGGACAGTAAGGAAAGCTGAGCACTGAAGAATTGATGCTTTTGAACTGTGCTGTTGGAGAAGACTCTTGAAAGTCCCTTGGACTGCAAGATCAAACCAGTCAATCCTAAAGGAAATCAGTCCTGAATATTCACTGGAAGGACTGATGATGAAACTGAAACTCCAATACTTTGGCCACCTGGTGTGAAGAACTGACTCATTGGAAAAGACCCTGATGGGTTTTTTGAAGGCAGGAGGAGAAGGGGATGACAGAGGATGAGATGACTATATGGCATCACCAATTCAATAAATAATGAGCTAGCTCCAGGAGTTGGTGATGGACAGGGACACCTGGCTTGTTGCAGTCCATGGGGTTGCAAAGAGTCAGACACGACTGAGCGACTAAATTGAACTGATCATAGGTTAATGCAAGTATTCTGAGCACATTTAAGGTAGGCTAGTCCAGGCTATAAGCTATAGGTGTTAAATCTATTTCAATTTATGATATTTTCAATTTACAATGGGTTTGTTAGAATATGTAACTCCATTGTAAGTGGAAGAAGATCTGTATTCTTATATTTTAAGTGATTTTACTATAACCAATATGCAGTCAGATCTTTTTGTTTGATCCACTGTGCCAAATCTCTGCCTTTCATTTGGAATATTTAGACCATTTACATTTAATATAATTATTGATATGGCTTAATTTTGCTACTTTTTTATTTTTACAGTTTATGTTTTTCTGTTTCATTTTTCCTACCTTCCTATAGATAACTTGAAAAAATTAGAATGTCTTTCTGATATATCTATATATATTTATATACCTTTTTACTGAATTTTCTCGGTTACTTTATATGGTTGACACTTGAACAACATGGGGTTAGTGGTACTAACCACTAACCTGTGGTTACTGCAGTTTAACCTGCAGTTAGTGCAGTCTATGCATTTTAAAATTCACATATAACTTTGCAGTCAATCCTCTGTATCCTTACTTCTGCCTCCATGGATTCAACCAATCATGGAGCATGTATCACTATACTACATATTTAGTGAAAGAATCCTGATGTATGTAGATCTATGTATTTCAAACCCACATTGTTCGAGGAGCTATTATAAAATGCAGTTTACTACAGTCTACTAGTATCGTAATTTTACCAGTTTAAGTGAAATATAGAAATCTTGCATCCTATTATATCTCTCTACCCTTCCCTGTTTATAACATAATTTTCTGATATGTTTTCCCTACATATTTTAGAACCACATCAGACATTGTTATACTTTTTGCTTCAACCATCCAACATAATTTGCAATACTCAAGAGGAAAAATCAATGATACTTACCAAGATTTTTGCTTACAGTATTTTCTTCCTTTTGCATGTACCAATAATCCTTCTATGACTCTTTTCCTGTTTAGAGAATTTTGTTTGCCCATTTTTCTATAGGAAATCTGGCTACAAGTTCTTCTTTATCTAAGTGTGTCTTGTAAGTATAAATATCTGAGTGTGTCTTGATTTCCCCTTGATCCTGGAAAACATTTTTTATAGGCTTAGGAATTAATAGGCTCCCCCTTCCCCCAAATTGAAAAATATTGTGCCACTTCCTTCAAGACTGCATAGTTTCTAATTTTAAAATCCAGTATATTTGAATTGATGCTTTTGAACTGTAGTGTTGGAGAAGACTGTTGAGAGTTCCTTGGACTGAAAGGAGTTAGAACCAGTCAATCCTAAAGGAAATCAGTCCTGAATATTTACTGGATGGACTGATGATGAAGTTGAAGCTCCGATACTCCGGCCACCTGATGTGAAGAACTGATTCACTGGGAAAGACCCCGATGCTGGTAAAGGTTGAAGGCAGGAGAAGAATGGGAGTACTGAAGATGAGATGGTTGGATGGCATCACTAACTCACAAACTCTGGGAGTTGGTGATGGACAGAGAAGCCTGATAGTCCATGGGGTCACAAAGAGTCAGACATGAATGAGTGACTGAACTGAACTGAATAGTTGAATTATTTTTTTCTACTATCAGTATGGTATTATTTTTTTATCTGTCTGCTTTCAAGTATTGTTTCTTTTGTCTTTAGTTTTCAGGAGTTTGATTATGATGTATTTTGTCTCTACTTTCTTTGAGTTTATTTCATTTGTGTTTGTTTATCTTCTTGAATCTGTACCTTTATGTCTCTTGCCAAACAATGGGAAATTTTCTGCCATTATTTTTCCTATGTACCTTTTAAGTTCCACCTTATCACATCTTCTGAAACACTTTTTACCTGAGTGTTATATCTTTTGCAATAATTCAACAAGTCTATGAGACTTAGTCTATGTTTTTATTCAGTCAATTTTTATTATTATTCAGATAAGGTAATTTCTATTGTTCTATCTTTCAGTTCATTCATTATTCCCTCTTTAGTTTCCATTCTCCTGTTGAGCCTATCCACTGACTTTGTACCTCAGCTATTGCATTTTTAAGTTCAAATTTCTGTTGGGTTCCTCTACATATATTTCTTTGGTGCAGATTTCGCTTTGTTCACTTTTTTCAAGGATGTCCATAACTGCTTATTGAAATACTTCTATTATGACTACTTTAAGATCTTTTTCTGATATGTAACATCTTGGTCATATTGATGCTGGAATTCATCTATTGTTTCTGTGTTCCCCCCTTCAGTTTGAGATTTTCCTTCTTTGTATGGTGAATGATTTTTTTCTTAATTGATATTTTTGCATAATATCCTAAGACTCTGAATCTTATTTAAACCTCCTGTTTTAGGTAGGTATCTATGATACTCCTCTTGTAGAGGAATAGGAATATCTTACTGCTGATAGGTAAAAACATAAGTTCAGTTTTTCCCATTCAACCTTTGATGGCTCATTTGTAATTTGATTCTGGGTCCCTTTTTAAATTCACATTTGGTACAACTGTTGATGTGTAAAACTGCTCACCAAATTTTCAAGTGGTGACAAATATTCACCAACTGTGGTTCTACTAAAATGATAGATATTATCATAATTTTGCTTCCATATTTTGTAACATGGAATCAATAATTATGTAAAAACTTCTATCTCCTATATGCACAAAAATCAGACACTCTATATTTCTTCATATTCTTTAACACTCTATTTATGGGACTGTGTACTTCCTGGGATGATATATTAACATTTCACCCTCCTTTCCCATACTGCTAACTGTGCTGGTTTTCAAGGAATTTTATCCTCTGAATGGATAGAAAACTGTGACAGCAAGCATAAAGCAGCACAATGGACACTCAGAAGTACCAGAGATAACACCTACAATTTTTTAGTTCTGTTTGACACAAACCTTGTCTTTCTGCACTAGGGACAGCACATTGATGAGATGTGGATTTTCTTCATATCTTCTTACCCACAGACATAGACATGTTATTTCAGAAATGTATTATAGGTAGTCTCGAACTGCATATCTATCTTAATAATCTAGTTTTCCAATTCTCACTCACCTGGCAAAAGATTTATTACTAGTGTATATGTTAAGCTATAATGTAATTTAAAAATTTTTTTTTGCTCTAATTGGCTTTCACATTTTCGTTTTGCTTTGTTCAATTTTAAGGACATTAAGAGCATCTGCACCAGACACAATTAGACAAAAGACATTTTTAATTTAAATAATTTCTGATGAAACAATATGTCATGGCACACTTACAAAGAAAGAATAATTTAAATGAAATCATATTTAGATGTTTTTATATCTAAATCAAGGGCAGAAGGGATATATGTAAACATCCATTGAAAATGGCTAGTTGTTTAGGTAAATTTTCCAATAAGGAGAATCACTACATTCTCTTTAACCACACTTAATGTGTAAAGGTTGAAGACTAGGAAAAGAAAATAAAAGAGTCAATATGTTATTTGAGAAACTCACTCATGTTTTAACTAATGTCAAAAACCATACAAATCTGGAAATGCTCAATAAAGGACTACAAAATCCAAAACATAGAACATATTTCTTTGCAATTAATAGGACAAGGTAATAAAATAATTTATGAAGACCATGTGACATAAAATATATATATTTTTATTTTTCAGTTTGAAAAATTGAATATTGAAAGTAAAGAGGGTTATTTTTTTATTAAATGATAAATTGTGTTTATATGGTTGTACATGTTAATTTTACTTGACATAAATAATAAATACAAAATGATATTTAAATATATATTTATAAAATCTATATTTATATTATATATAGTAGAATGTATCCTCACTGAAGAATTGATGCTTTTGAACTGTGGTGTTGGAGAAGACTCTTGAGAATCCCTTGCACTGCAAGGGATCCAACCAGTTCATACCAAAGGAAATCAGTCCTGAATATTCATTGGGAAGACTGATGATGAAGCTGAAACTCCAATGCTTTGGCCACCTGATGCAAACAACTGACTCATTTGAAAAGGCCCTGATGCTGGGAAAGACTGAAGGTGGGAGGACGAGGGGACAACAAAGGATGAGGTGGTTGACTCAATGGACATGAGTTTGAGTAAATTCCAGGAGTTGGCATTGGACAGGGAGGCTGGCGTGCTGCAGTCCATGGGGTTGCAAAGAATCAGGTATGACTGAGTGCCTGAAGTGAACTGAACTGATCCTTGCCTTGGTTTCCTTACCTCAAGAACCTTTTAAGCAATATGAAAAGGCAAAAAGATAAAACACTTTAAAATGAAACACCCAGGTCTGTAAGTGTCCAATATGATACTGGCGAAGAGCATAAAAATAGCTCCAGAAGGAATGAAGTAACCCACCAGGCTGTTCTTTCCATGGAATCTCCAGATAAGATTACTGGAGTGGGTTCCTATCCCCTTTTCCAGGGGGTCTTCCTGACCTATGGATCAAACCCAGGTCTTCCACATTGCAGGAAGATTCTTTACCATCTGAGCCACCAGGAATCCTGAAAGAATGAAGAGGCCAGGCAAAAGCGGAAACTATGTTCAGTTCTGGACATGGGTGATGGTGAAAAAAGTCTGATGCCGTAACCTGTAATGATAGGTCCATGAATCAAGTAAATTTGGGTGTGATCAAATAGGAGAATGCAAGAGTGAACATCAGCATTTTAAGAATCAGTGAACTAAAGTGGATAGGAATGGGTGAATTTAATAGAGATGACCATTATATCAACTACTGTGGGCAAGAATCCCTTAGAAGAAATGGAGAAGTCACCAAAAGAGCCTGAAATGGAGTACTTGGGTTCAATCTCAAAAATGACAGAATGATCTCCATTCTTTTCCAAGGCAAACCCTTCAAAATCATGGTAATCCAAGTCTATGCTCCAACCACAAATGCTGACGAAAACAAAATTGAACAGTTCTATGAAGACCTACAAGACCTAGAACTAACTAAACTACAAGACCTTTTAGAATTAACATCAAAAAAGATATCCTTTTCATCATAGGGGAATGGAATGCAGAAGTTGGAAGTCAAGAGATACCTGGATGAATAGGCAAGTTTGGCCTTAGAAAACAAAATGAAGCAGGACAAAGGCTAACAGAGTTGTGCCAAGAGAACACACTGGTCACGGCAAATACTGTCTTCCAACAACACAGGAGAGGACTCTACACATGGACATCGCCATATGGTCAATACTAAAATCAGATTGACCATATTTTTTTGCAGCTGAAGAAGGAGAAGCTCTATACAGTCAATGAAAACAAGACTTGGAGCTGACTGTGGCTCAGATCATAAGATCCTTATTGCAAATTTCAGGCTTAAATTGGAGAAAGTAGGGTAAACCAGTAGACCATTTAAGAGTAGGAGTGTTAATCACTCAGTTATGTCTGACTCTGCAATCCCACCGACTTTAGCCTGCCAGATCTTCTATTCATGGAATTTTCCAAAAAAGAATACTGGCATGGGTTGCCATCCCTATTCCAGGGGATCTTCCCAACACAGGGGTTGAACACAGGTCTTCCCAAGTGCAGGCAGAATCTTTACTGTCTGTGCCACAAGGGAAGCATTTAAGTATGCTTAAATCCATTATGATTATAAAGAAGAGGTGACAGATTCAAGGGATTTGATCTCCTAGACAGAGTGCCTGAAGAACTATGGATGGAGGTTCATAACATTGTACAAGAGGTGGTGAACAAAACCATCCTAAAAAAAAAAAAAAAAATGGTTGTCTGAGGAGGCCTTATATGGACCTGAGAATAGAAGAAAAGTGAAAGGCAAAGAAGAAAGGGAAAGATATACGCAACTGAATGCAGAGTTCCAGAGAATAACAAGGAGTGAAAAGAAAGTTTTATTAAGTGAATAATTTAAAGAAATAGAGAAAAACAATAGAATGGGAAAGGCCAAAGATCTCTTTAAGAAAATTGGAGATACCAAGGGAGCATCTCATGAAAAATGGACTCTTTAAAGGACAAAAACAGCAAGGACCTAACAGAAGAAGAAGAGATTAAGAAGAGGTGGCAAGAATACAATAGAAGAACTATACAAAAAATATCTTAATTACCCAGATAATTACAATGACGTGGTCACTCACCTAGAGCCAAATATCTTGGAGTGTGAAATCAAGTGGACCTTAGGTGGCATTACTATGAAAGAAGCTAGGGGAGGTGATGAAATTCCAGCTGAGATATTTCAAATCCTAAAAGATGATGCCATTAAAGTGCTGCACTCAATATGCCAGCGAATTTGGAAAATTCAAAGATGGCCACAGGGCTGGAAAAGGTCATTCCAATCCCAAAGAAAGGAAATGCCAAAGAATGCTCAAACTACCGCACAATTGTGCTCATTTCACATGCTAGCAAGGTAATGTTCAAAATCCTTCCATCAAGTCTTCAACCAGATGTAAAAGCTGGATTTAGAAAAGGCAGAGGAACCAGAGATCAAATCGTCACCATCTGTTGGATCATAGAAAAAGCTAGAGAATTCCAGAAAAACATCTACTTCTACTTTTTTTGACTATGCTAAAGCTTTGACCATGTGGATCACAACAAACTGTGGAAAATTTTTAAAGAGATGGGAATACCAGACCACCTTACCTGTCTCCTGAGAAACCTGTATGCATATTAAGAAGCAACAGTTAGAACTGGACATGGAACAATGAACTGGTTCAAAAAGGGAAGGGAGTATATCAAGGCTGTATATTTTCACCATGCTTACTTAACGTATGTGCAGAGTACATCATGTGAATACCAGGCTGGATGAAACATAAGCTAAAATCAAGATTGCTGGGAGAAATAAAAACAACATCATATATGCAGATGATACCACTCCAACAGCAGAAAGGGAAGAGAAACTAAAAAGCCTCTTGATGAAGGTGAAAGAGAAGAGCGAAGCTGGCTTAAAACTCAGCATTCAATAAATTAAGACCATGACATCCAGTCCCATCACTTCATGGCCAATATATGGGGAAAAAGTAGAAACAGTGGCAGATTGTATTCTCCTGGTCTCCAAAATCACTGTGGATAGTGACTGTAATCATGAAATTTGAAAAAAAAAAAAAAAAGCAAGAGAGAAAAATACTTTTTTCTTGGAAAAAAAGCTATGACAAACCTAGACAGTGTATTAAACTGCAAAGATATCACTTTGTCAACAAAAGTCCGTATAGTGAAAGCTGATTTTTCCATGAGTTATCTACAGATGTGAGAGTTGGACTATAAAGAAAGCTGAGTGCTGAAACACTGATGCTTTCAGATTGTGGTGCTAGAGAAGATTCCTGAGAGTCCCTTGGACACCAAGGCAATTAAACCAGTTAATCCTAAAGGAAATTAGCTTGTAATATTCAGTGGAAGGACTGATACTGAAGCTGAAGCTCCAATACTTTGGCCACCTGATACAAAGAACTGACTCATTGGAAAAGACCCTGATGCTGGGATAGATTGAGGGCAGGAGAATATGGGGGTGACAGAGGATGGGATGGTTGGAGGGCATAATAAATTCAATGGATATGAGTTTAACCAAACTCTGGGAGATACTGAAGGACAGGAAATCATGACAGTCTGCCATCCATGGGATCACAAAACATCAGACGTGACATAGGTACTCAACAACAACAATGTTTTATAGATAGATATAGATATATGAAATAGACTCAGTTCCTCCTTTAGATGTTATCACTGAGAGGATATGTGAGTTATTTGTTCATTCTACAGATGCATCTTTTGTGGCCATTGACCAAGTACTGAAGATAGATTGATGAAAGAAAAAGAGAACATTCCCTGACCTTATGGAACTTACAAATAATATGTAAATGAATGAGTCAAGAATAAAAATATTATTTCATAGAGTGAGATTTTCTGTAAAGAAAAGTAAAGCAAGATAAGCATATATAGAGAAATGGGGAAACTATTTCAATGTGATGCAATATAAGGCTTAGCTAAGAAGGTAATATTGAGCAAAGACCCTCCAAGAAAAGGAGAAATACAGAGAAATTAGGGAGGGAACAACAGAAACTGTAATGGACCAGAGTTCAGACTGTGCTAATTCTAGGAAAGATTAGAGCATTCTGACCGTGCTAGCAGGAGGAGACTCTAGAGACCATTCTTCCTGTGAGCCTTCATTCTCAGTAGAGATGAAAAGAAGAATTTAAGGTCTACGCATTGCAAAAAAGTTTATTAATGATAAGGAAAGAAAGAGCAGGTTCCAGAGTCAGACACAATTAAGCAAGTGAGTACACCCAAAGAAAGAACAGAGAGAACACCTCAAGAGAGTGGAGGACTATGCTAAGAGAGACAAATGACCCTAGAGGGTTGGGGTAGTTTTTTAGGCAGAATCATTTGCATAGACTGGGGAGATCATTGATTGACATAATTGATTGACAGTTGCATGTTATATAACAAGATGCCCTACTGCACATGTCCTTCCCATAATCCAGTCTATTATAATTAGATGAATGTATTCACAGATATTTATAGACAGTTAATGAGTCTAATGGCCACCAAAGATTACTTTAGTACCAGATGGTATGAAGTGTACACATGTGCTAGAGTAGAGGAAGTCCCCCTAGTTGGCCAGTGGGGGATTTTTATGGCCCCCTGACTCCTTTGGGCATACTGGTGGGGGCATATTTGTGGCAGGGCTGGTAAATCACTTGGTGAGATTAGGCAGCTATTGGTTGTTTACTGAAGGGGCCTCCTATCTTGCTTTCAGCTAACTTCCTGCTTACCAACAGGAAAGAAATGAAAGAGGAAAGTGATAGAAGCTCTAGCAATGGATTAGGTCTTGGTGACTGCAGTGAGGATTTGGGATTGTATTCTGATTGTGATGGAAAACAACTGGAGGTTATCAGCAAGGGGATGATATTCTCAAAATGTTTTTCAAAGGATCACCCTGACTGAGGGAATGAGGGGGAAAAAAAAAACAAAACAAAACACAAGAAAGCCATGAGGGAGGATTCTGATTACAATCAATGAGACCAAATATTAGGCTAATATTGAATTCTAGGGAATATTGTTGATATTTTAAACTAGAGGGGAAGAAGTAAAAGTAAGTATATGTGAACAGAGCTGTCATGAATCTTCAAGATGTAGCTGAAAACATTTGCTGATCTTTAGAAGCATTCTGCAAGAGAAAGAAAAGCTGAGAATATCCCTTAGATTGTTGACCTGCACACTCCAGAAAAATTAATTTTGAAATGCTGGAATCAATGATAAATTACAGCACCATGAATTGCTATTACATAAAACCAGCAACTACCCAACTCTTAATTGTAAGAACAGGCGGCAAGGAAAAATAAAAAAACAATCAAACCTTGTAGTCTAATAATAAGCAGTATCCAATTTGAGAGGATATTAATGTTTATTTTGTGAGTCTTGCTTACTGTGTTGAATGTTACATATGTTGGATTATGCAAGATATATTGGATAGACGATGTATAACCTAGTTAAAAATCTTGTTTTTAAGTAAAACTGATATATTACCTTTTCATATATACCAACTCTCCTTTTTCAATGAATTGATGCCTATTTGTATTTGGCAATCTGTCAGGGTGGTATTTTTCTTCAGGAAACCATCTCAGATATGTATGGACAAGATATTTATGTATGCTTACAAAATCACTGCAGATGGTGATGGCAGCCATAAAATTAAAAGATGCTTACTCCTTGGAAGAAAAGTTATGACCAACCTAGATGGCATATTCAAAAGCAGAGACATTACTTTGCCAACAAAGGTCCATCTAGTCAAGGCTATGGTTTTCCCAGTAGTCATGTATGGATGTGAGAGTTGGACTGTGAAGAAAGCTGAGCGCTGAAGAATTGATGCTTTTGAACTGTGGGGTTGGAGAAGACTCTTGAGAGTCCCTTGGACTGCAAGGAGATCCAATCAGTCCATTCTGAAGGAGATCAGCTCTGGGATTTCTTTGGAAGGAATGATGCTAAAGCTGAAACTCCAGTACTTTGGCCACCTCATGCGAAGGGTTGACTCATTGGAAAAGACTCTGATGCTGGGAGGGATTGGGGGCAGGAGGAGAAGGGGACGACAGAGGATGAGCTGGCTGGATGGCATCACTGCCTCGATGAACGTGAGTTTGAGTGAACTCCAGGAGATGGTGATGGACAGGGAGGCCTGGAGTGCTGGAATTCATGGGGTCACAAAGAGTCAGACACTACTGAGTGACTGAAGTTAACTGAACAGAAACAGCTATATCTATGTCTATGTCTATGTCTGTGTCTATATCTGTCAATATCGTATATACATTCTGGAGTGCCTGTGATTTAAGTAGATTAAAATATTGTAATAAGATATGTGCTACACTATAGGTCCTTGTAGATTATTCATTTTAAATGTGTGTGTGTGTACATGTTTATCTCAAACTCTCAACTATCCCTTCCCCCATCCTTTCCCCCAGCAACTACAATTTTTTCTTTAAGTCTGTGAGTCTGAATGAGATTGCTTTAATAGTCAATGATTTTTAATGGTGGGATGAAGAAATGCAATTTGTCAATCTTGGAATCTCTTATTTTTCATTACGTTATTTTACATTAGTGATATTTTATGTTCTTTAATTAGTTTACAGAATAGTGTGAACTTCCCAGACTGTGTCATATAAATGTGAACATTTATTATTTATAATTTTTACAATGAAATGAATTTGAGCTCAACTAGATTAAAAAAAATTGTTTTCTAACTAAGGCATTAAATATATTTAAAATATTTGGTCTCAGACATATTGTATTGCCTTTATCAAATTATATGAAAATGTTAGATCTTTTATATAATGACTGAGCTAGAAAACATCTTATCTTGAGACACATACTAGAAATGTAAAATGTGTCTACCTGGATTTTATATATATTTTTTCTTCCCAGATATGGAAACAGAGGTCCTATGAGGTAGTTGCCTTGTCCAAATTTACATAACAACTCAATGGCCAAGTAAAATTATGTAAAATCCAAGTCTTCTGAGCCTAACTAAAGTGATCATTTAAATGTATCATTTCACATTAATAAATAAACAACAAATAAATCCCAAATATTTTTCTCCAACCAATATCTTACATTTTTATTTATTAAAAGTGGAATAACAAAAATAAAACCAAGAAGAATAGGTACTGATACCTTCAGGGAAGGTTACTGATTTTAATCAGCTTTTGGAGACATTTAAGTAATTATCTTCCCAACGGCAAAGGAATAGATTAACAAAAAGCCATTCCTTTTAAAGCTTGCACGTTCCTAACAGCAATTTTTCTACCATTGTTCCATTTGGTTGATTAATGCATCTTGCATTGCACAGAGACCTTCTAGAGATAAGAGACAGTACCTATTTAATTTGCTAATGATTTTTGGGTGACTACAAACTGTTTTTACTAGCATCTATTTCATGTACTGTAAAAGACTTGACTATGACTTCTAAAGGACTTTTGTTCTTGTTGGGGTAAAAAATGTGACAAAGATAACAACCAAAACAAAACAAAACAAAACAAACCACTAGAAGGAAATATATGTGGAATGACTAGATTATGGTGTAGATATATTAAATGGCAAAATGTTTCAGAAAATGGGTTGATTCATGGGAGTAGCAGCTTCCCAAATGGTGCTAGTGGTAAAGAACTTGCCTGCAATTTAGGAGACATACCTAGAGGAGCTATCCCATGTTGAAGATCAGGAAGGGCGGCGGTGAGGAGATACACCTCATCCAAGGTAAGGAGTAATGGCTGCGCTTTGCTGGAGCAGCCGTGAAGAGATACCCCATGCCCAAGGTAAGAGAAACCCAAGTAAGACGATAGGTGTTGCAAGAGGGCATCAGAGGGCAGACACACTGAAACCATACTCACAGAAAACTAGTCAATCTAATCACACTAGGACCACAGCCTTGTCTAACTCAATGAAACTAAGCCATGCCCATGTGGCAACCCAAGATGGGTGGGTCATGGTGGAGAGATCTGACAGAATGTGGTCCACTGGAGAAGGGAATGGCAAACCACTTCAGTATTCTTGCCTTGAGAACCCCATGAACAGTATGAAAAGGCAAAATGATAGGATACTGAAAGAGAAACTCCCCAGGTCAGTAGGTGCCCAATATGCTACTGGAGATCAGTGGAGAAATAACTCCAGAAAGAATGAAGGGATGGAGCCAAAGCAAAAAGAATACCCAGCTGTGGATGTGACTGGTGATAGAAGCAAGGTCCAATGCTGTAAAGAGCAATATTGCATAGGAACCTGGAATGTCAGGTCCATGAATCAAGACAAATTGGAAGTGGTCAAACAAGAGATGGAAAGAGTGAATGTCAACATTCTAGTAATCAGAGAACTGAAATGGACTGGAATGGGTGAATTTAACTCAGATGAACATTATATTTACTACTGCAGGCAGGAATCCCTCAGAAGAAATGGAGCAGCCATCATGGTCAACAAAAGAGTCCAAAATGCAGTACTTGGATGCAATCTCAAAAATGACAGAATGATCTCTGTTCATTTCCAAGGCAAACCATTCAATATCACAGTAATCCAAGTCTATGCCCCAACCGGTAACGCTAAAGAAGCTGAAGTTGAACAGTTCTATGAAGACCTACAAGACCTTTTAGAACTAACACCCAGAAAAGATGTCCTTTTCATTATAGGGGACAGGAATGCAAAAGTAGGAAGTCAAGAAACACCTGGAGTAACAGGCAAATTTGGCCTTGAAATACGAATGAAGCAAGACAAAGACTAATAGAGTTTGACCAAGAAAAAGCACTGGTCATAACAAACACCCTCTTCCAACAAAACAAGAGAAGACTCTACACATGATCATCACCAGATGGTCAACACCAAAATCAGATTGATTATATTCTTTGCAGCCAAAGATGGAGAAGCTCTACAATCAGCAAAAACAAGACCAGGAGCTGACTGTGGCTCAGATCATGAACTCCTTATTGCCAAATTCAGACTTAAATTGAAGAAAGTAGGGAAAACCACTAGACCATTCAGGTATGACCTAAATCAAATCCCTTATGATTATACAGTGGAAGTGAGAAATAGATTTAAGGGCCTAGATCTGATAGATAGAGTGCCTGATGAACTATGGAATGAGGTTCTTGACATTGTACAGGAGACAGGGATCAACCATCCCCATGGAAAAGAAATGCAAAAAATCAAAATGGCTGCCCCAGGAGGCCTTACAAATAGCTGTGAAAAGAAGAGAAGTGAAAAGCAAAGGAGAAAAGGAAAGATATAAACATCTGAATGCAGAGTTCCAAAGAATAGCAAGAAGAGATAAGAAAGCCTTCTTCAGCAATGAATGCAAAGAAATGGAGGAAAACAACAGAATGGGAAAGACTAGAGATCTCTTCAAGAAAATCAGAGATACCAAAGGAACATTTCAGGCGAAGATGGGCTCCATAAAGGACAGAAATGGTATGGACCTAACAGAAGCAGAAGATATTAAGAAGAGATGGCAAGAATACACAGAACTGTACAAAAAAGATCTTCATGACCCATATAATCACGATGGCGTGATCACTGACCTAGAGCCAGACATCCTGGAATGTGAAGTCAAGCGGGCCTTAGAAAGCATCACTACGAACAAAGCTAGTGGAGGTGATGGGATTCCAGTTGAGCTATTCCAAATCCTGAAAGATGATGCTGTGAAAGTGCTGCACTCAATATGCCAGCAAATTTGGAAAACTCAGCAGTGGCCACAGGATTAGAAAAGGTCGGTTTTCATTCCAATCCCAAAGAAAGGCAATGCCAAAGAATGCTCAAACTACCACACAATTGCACTCATCTCACACGCTAGTAAAGTAATGCTCAAAATTCTCCAACTCAGGCTACAGCAATATGTGAACCGTGAACTTCCTGATGTTCAAGCTGGTTTTAGGAAAGGCAGAGGAAACAGATCAAATTGCCAACATCCCTGGATCATGGAAAAAGCAAGAGAGTTCCAGAAAAACATCTATTTCTGCTTCATTGACTATGCCAAAGCCTTTGACTGTGTCGATTTAAACAAACTGTGGAAAATTCTGAAAGAGATGGGAATACCAGACCACCTGACCTGCCTCTTGAGAAATTTGTATGCAGGTCAGGAAGCAACAGTTAGAACTGGACATGGAACAACAGACTGGTTCCAAATAGGAAAAGGAGTATGTCAAGGCTGTATATTGTCACCCTGCCTAATTAACTTCTATACAGAGTACATCATGAGAAACGCTGGACTGGAAGAAACACAAGCTGGAATCAAGATTGCCAGGAGAAATATCAATCACCTCAGATATGCAGATGACACCACCCTTATGGCAGAAAGTGAAGAGGAACTCAAAAGCCTCTTGATGAAAGTGAAAGTGGAGAGTGAAAAAGTTGGCTTAAAGCTCAACATTCACAAAACGAAGATCATGGCATCTGGTCCCATCACTTCATGGGAAATAGATGGGGAAACAGTGGAAACAGTGTCAGACTTTGTTTTTCTAGGCTCCAAAATTACTGCAGATGGTGACTGCATCCATGAAATTAAAAGACGTTTACTCCTTGGAAGGAAAGTTATGACCACTCTAGATAGCATATTCAAAAGCAGAGACATTACTTTACCAACAAAGGTTCGTCTAGCCAAGGCTATAGTTTTTCCTGTGGTCATGTATGGATGTGAGAGTTGGACTGTGATGAAGGCTGAGCGCCGAAGAATTGATGCTTTTGAACTGTGGGGTTGGAGAAAAGATCCAACCAGTCCATTCTAAAGATGAGTCCTGTATTTCATTTATTTGCTTGCTTATTTATTTATAAACTCCACTTTATTGTTTCTTTAAGTTTCAACTTAAATTCTGGTGTAATTTCCCTTCACCTTGAAGGATATCTTTTAGCAATTCTTCTGGCATAGTCCACTGTCATCAAATTATCTTAGCTTTATTTATTTTTAACATGAAAATACATTAATTTGCTTCTATTCTTGAAAGGTATTTTCTCTGGATATAGAATTCATGATTAGCAACTTCTTTTTCTTTCAGAACTTTATTTTTTATTTATTTTTTTTAAATTTTATTTTATTTTTAAACTTTACATAATTGTATTAGCTTTGCCAAATATCAAAATGAATCCGCCACAGGTCTTTCTTGTCTCCATAGTTTCTGAGGAGAAATCTATAGTCATTGAAATTAATTTTCCTCACTTGAGGTAATGTGCCATTTTCTTCCCATTCATTTCAAAATTTTTTGTTAGTCATTGGCTCTCAATTATTTGACTATTTTGTGCCTAGTCATCTCTTTATATTTACTTATCCTTTTTGAATTCCACTGCCTTTTTTAGTCTAGAAATTTAAATTCATTACCAAATTTTAGAAGTTTTTAGCAAATATTTTAAGCATTTGTTTTGTTTCTAAATTCCAATTTAAATTATATGTGATATTTTTATACCATCTCATAAGTCCCTATGGGACTTATTCATTTTTTTTAGTTTTTTTTTTCAATAATTTTCTTTAATTTTAATCATTCTTTTCTCTAACTGCAGAGTCACTGACTTTTCCCTGCTCTCCATTGTGTAATTGAGCCTATAGAAGTGATTTTTAATTTTATATATTTATATTTTAATTATATTTTTATCCTGGGATTTTTCTGTGATTCGTTGCAAATTTATTTTCCTTCATCTCATTTAGTATTTATATCATAGCTGATTTCTCGTCTAAAAATTATATCATCTTACAGCTGTCTTCTGTTGACCAATTTTCCCTTGTGAATGAATCATATTTTCTTGTTCCTTGTGTAATTTTAGATTTTATTCTGGATATTATAACTATTGAATTGTAGAAATTGTATTCTGTTCTAATCAATAATTTTCAAGCTATTAACTTGGCTAAAATATTAATATCTGCCTCACCTAGAGTGAACAACTCTAGTATAAGTTGAGTTCTTTCTATTAGCTGAAAGTTGCTTTAAGTTTGCTTTGCTCATTCATGACATAGGTATTACCCACATATATGAACGGAATTTATATGCAGACTCTAGGGTTCTGGCTTTCTTTGCTCCTCTTTTAAAAATTCCCTCACCTTAAAATGTTCGCAACTGTGTTTTCCCTGTCCCTGTCCTCTGGTTCTTTAGACAATAAAAACTAAGGTTTTCTATGGGAGTTCTGTCATTCTTGGTCATACTGCCCTATGCCTGAGGTCTGCCCTCACACTGAAGCCATAGCAATGGGAAACTTCTCCCATGCTGTCTGAATCCTCCAAGTTTAGATCACCACGAAAATTAGTTTGGTTTGTTCATATTTCAGAGCCTTCAGGTAATTGTTTTTGCATGTTTTTCAGAGTTTATAGTTGGCATATATGGTCTCTTAAATACAGATACCAACATACTGAAAGCATAACCTTATTTCTCTTGTATTTGAATTATGTTTTCTTATCTATTCCAAAATAGTAAGTGTATTTCCTCAGGTGCAGAAAAATGAAATTAAATAAACTTGCTTATCTAATATTTTTAAACTCTATTATTTACCCTCAGTATTTGGGTTTTAAAGCTCAACAGACATAAATTAACTCTGTTGGTCATTTATTTTTTTGATGTTTATGGTGGCTTGTCTTTCCTACAGTGATGGATAATGATATTTGTTTTAAAATATGAAGATATTAGGAGGGAAAACTGCATGAAAATAAATTATTTGCATTGAAAAACATATCTATTAAAATGTATCAAAATGTCTCCACTACACAGGTGAATATATGATGAGATCAGAATTCCGTGGTGGTTATGGAAATGTAATAAGTGGAAAAAAAGAACTTAAAAAAACAATAGAATGCAATTTTCCACAAAAATGTGTTGATGAAAAAGTGGAGCTCATAACTCTAAGGATTTGCTTCTAGGTAATGTAAAATAAAGCTAATATTCACAATGATAGAAGATTTTGGGAGATACAAATTGAAGGAAAAAATCTTGGTATTTTCTAATAATAAATTTCACCTAAGTTAGGGCATACAAGTAGATATAGGCTGTAGGCAGATAAAGTAAACACAGAAGTGTAAAGACTTTTGCTTGTGGCTCTTAAAAGTGATTACAATGAAAATAACACAATGTCGTTGCCATCATGAGCAAATGAAAGACTAAATGGTAAGGTGGAAAGGTTACTGGTCTATGATTTGGATATTTTACATCCTGTTAATTACATAGGTGGTGCTAGTGGTAAGAAACCTGCCTGCCAATGCAGGAGACTTAAGAGCCTCAGGTTCAATCCCTGGGTCAGGAAGATCCCCTGGAGGAGAGCATGACAACCCACTCTAGTATTCTTGCCAAGAGAATCCAAATGGACAGAGGAGCCTAGTGTGCTACAGTCCATAGGGTTGCACACAGTTGAACATGACCAAAGTGTCTTAGCATGGCAAATTGCTTCTGTAACTAGTTATGCATGTTTACTCAAAGAGTTGTCTTCATTCCCCTGAGCTGTGGTTTCTCCATCTGAAAAATTATAATGTTGGACTACATACTTAAAAAGGGAGAAAAGAAACTTTTGTGTTGCTGTTATTCAGTTGTTCAGCCATGTCATATTCTTTGCGACCCCATGGACTGCAACACACCAGGCTTCCCTGTCCTATACCACCTCCCAGAGCTTGCTAAAACTCATGTCCATTGAGTCAGTGATGCCATCCAACCATCTCATCCTCTGTCGTCTCCTTCTCCTGCCTTCAATCTTTCCAAGCATCAGGGTCTATTCCAATGAGTCAGCTCTTCACATCAGGTGATTCCCAAAGTATTGGAGCTTCAATGTCAACATCAGTCATTCCAGTGAATATTCAGGGTTGATTTCCCTTAGGATTGACTGGTTTGATCTTCTTGCTGTCCAAGGGACTCTCAAAAATATTCTCCAACACCACAGTTCAAAATAATCAATCCTTCGGTGCTCAGCCTTCTTTACGGTCCAACTCTCACATCCATACATGACTACTGTAAAAACCATAGCTTTGGCTAAGTAGAAAAATGATGTCTCTGCTTTTTAATCTGCTGTCTAGGTTTTTCATAGCTTTTCTTTCAAGGAGCAAACATCTTTTAATTTCATGGCTTCAGTCACCATCTGCGTTGACTTTGGAGCCCAAGAAAATAAATTCCGTCACTGTTTCCATTGTTTCTCCATCTATTTGCCATGAAGTGTTGGGACCAGATGCCATTATCTTAGCAGTGCAGTTTAATAGATACTAGTTTCTGTTCTGTTTCTCCTTCAGAGCCTCTTGAAGGTGAAAGACAAAAATAAAACTTGTAGCTAAGGAACTACACTACTATTTTCTTTATACAATTTTTTAAGTGGATCTGGTATTTCTTAACTTCTTTTCCCCTTAAAACAAAGTATGTTTATTAGAAATATATTTTTCATTCCATCTAAATAAGAAAATATTGATACTGACAATATGACAACTAATAAGGAAATGAGTCTCACAGGAGTGTATCTATTCTCATCACAATTTCCTGAATCCCTGCTTCCATCTAGTTTCACCTGCCTTGTACTCAAAACATAGTCAATTTGAATGAAATCACAGATATTAAGAAAGAAATTTGAAAGGAAAGCTCAAGTTTTAGAGCAAAGATTTATCTAATCTTTGTGGGATTGGAATCACCCCAATTTAATATGATCCACAAATTCATGCATTTCTGATTCATTAAAATATTAAATAATGCAGGATTTAAGACTGTACCATATCAAATGCATGTATTACCATATGTCATTAGTCTCTTTTCTCAGTCAACTCTTGGCTGAAGTGACTTTTTTTAAAATCCTGAATAGATTTAAACTAATTTGCAAGCAAACTTTTATAAAATCCTATAACAAATAATAAATTAATAATCAAATACATTTTATGTAGTTTCTCTCTTTCATCAATTCTTTACATGACCCTTTATCTGATACAATTTACAGTTCATATATCCATTCTTCCCCTTGCTTATGATAACATTATTCTTTCTGCTTTCCTCTTCCATACTCTCTTTGCTTCATTTTGTTAAATTAAATTGATAGCAATTTCTTAACTTCTCAGTTCTCAGGTTTAGAATTCTTTGAAAATTATTTTTTAAGAAAAATTTTAAGACTCTCCTAGTAGAAGAAAATTTGCAAAATTGATTTCAGTAAATGTATACAAACAGGTTGGTAGCCCTTCTCATTGTGGGGTTTCATTATGCATAGAATATTTTTTAAAAAATGTGATCCAAAGTTTGCCATCCTTTTATATCCCCAGAAATCTTGATTTATTATTATTATTATTAACTAACAAGTGGATCTCCTTAATATGGTTCATGGTCCTACTTAGTCTCTCAATTAAATAATTCTTAACAATATAATAGAAATACTTGTTCTTATGTTCAGGTCTGATAAGTACCCCTGATAATTTCTATATAAGTTTTAAGCAACATATGTGTTATTAGAAGTAAAGGAGAATTTGCTATTTTCTCTGTGGATCTGTCTACTCCATCACTCTGTGCTCTATTGCTTCCCCCTCCCCCTTCAAACTTTTCTTCTAAGTCCTATCTCCTCTGAATTTCCTTCACCCAAGCCTTCAGACTGATGATTTTCCTGGGCTTGCTTTGTTCCTTCCTTTGTCTCTTCTCTTGAGACAGGGGATGTGTGATTCTAAAGCAGCAGCATGACTCAGAAGATGTGCACACACATGTGGATGTGCGAGACTGAGTGTGATAATAGGATGGTGTTGGTGTCAACAAGTGCAGACTCCAAGTATCTGAAATGAAGAATCATAACAGAAACCTCTCTCTGGAGAAAAACAGGAATATATGATGAAAGGAAGGACAAGGGGGAAACAAGAGACAGATAAAGAGAGAGACAGAAACAGAGAAAGAAAGACAGGAAATGGAAGAATCTCTGGAAAGGGAGAGTCATATTAAACTATTTATCTCTTCATCTGTTTGAGAGGTGGCCTTGTAGGGAATAGAGGAAGAATAAATGATTAGAAGGAAACAACAGGTAGATGTTCCCATCACTCGAAATATCACAGATTCGCAGTTTGCTTGCTTGTTGTCATTTATCACATTCTTGTTTTGAGAGGCTGCAAATTCTCAGAATATCTGAAACACTACTATTATTTGAACACAAATATAAAGTGCATACTATTTTCAGATGAGATTGTTAAATAAAATAATCTGAAACTTTGTAAATTTGTGCCATCATGTCTTTTATTAGTGAGAATCTTTAAAGGTGATGTGTCCCTTTTAACTAGTTCTAAGATTTATGGAAATTTCATGTTTTAATGACAAATTTCAGAGTGGAAAAAACAGGTTAAGCAAATCCAATTGACCAAAAATTACTTAAAGAGTGTTTAATGCTAATTCCATTTATGATATGCACATTTAATATATATATATATATATATATTTAAACACGTCACTGCTCACAGGAGAATGTTGGATTCCACCAAAAGAATATGCCCTGCATCCAAGGGCAAAGGAGAAGCCTCACCAAGATGTTAGGAGGGGTGAAACCAGGAGATTTATGTCCACCAGGAGACCCCACAGAGACTGAGCCAGACCTGCTTTTGAGTGTCTCCTCTGGAGGTACAGGTAAGCAGTGGCCTGCCACAGGGACATGGTTCTGGGTGCAGCAGACCTGGGTATGGCATAAGCCTTCTTGGAGGAGGTCACCATTAACCCTACCATAGAGCCACCAGAACCTACACAGGACTGGGGAAACAGACTCTTAGAGGGCACAAACAAAACCTTGTGTGCACTAGGACCCAGAAGCAAGGAGCAATGACCCAACAAGAGACTGACTCACACATGCCCATGAGTGTCCAGGAGTCTCCAGTGGAGGCCATGTTGGCAATGGCCTGGTGCAGGGTCAGGGGCACTGAGTGCAATAGTGCAAGCACAGACCTTTTGAAGGAGGTCACCATTATCTTCATTACCTCCACCATAGTTTGGTCTCAGGTCAAACAACAGGGAAGGAACACAGCCCTACCCATCAACAGAAAATTGGCTTAAAGATTTACTGAGCCTGGCTCTGCCCATCAGAGAAAGACCAAGTTTCCCCCTCAGTTAGTCTCTCCCATCAGGAAGCTTCCATAAGCCTCTCATTCTTATCCATCAGAGGACAGACAGAATGAAAACCACAATCACAGAAAACTAATCAGACTGATCACATGGACCGCAATCTTGTCTAATTCAATGAAACAATTAGCCATGCCCTGTAGGACCACCTAAGATGGACCAGTCATGGTGGAGAGTTCTGACAAAGCATGGTCCATTGGAGAAGGGAATGGCAAACCATGTCAGTATTCCTGCCTTGGGAACCCCATGAATAGTATGAAAAGGCAAAAAGAGGACACTGAAAGAAGAACACCAAGGGTAGGTAGGTTCCCAAAATATTACTGAAGAACAGTGGGGAAATAACCCCAGAAAGAATGAAGAGTGAAGCCAAAGCAAAAACAACACTCAGTTGTGGATGTGACTAGTGATGGAAGTAAAGTCTGTTGCTGTAAAGAACAATATTGCATAAGAACCTGGAATGTCAAGTCCCTGAATCAAGGCAAACTATAAGTGGTCACTTCAAAAGAAGATGGCAAGAGTAAACATCACCATTTTAAAATCAGTGGACTAAAATTGACTGGAATGGGTGAATTTAACTCAGATGACCATTATATCAACTACTGTGGGCAAGAATCCCTTAGAAGAAATGGAGTAGTCCTCATAGTCAGCAAAAGAGTCCAAAATGCAGTTCTTGGTTGCAATCTCAAAAATGACAGAAAGATCTGTTCATGTCCAAAAGAAACCATTCATTATCATAGTAATCCAAGTCTATGCCCCAACCAGCAATGCTGAAGAAGCTGAAGTTGAATGGTTATATGAAGATCTACAAGATCTTCTAGAACTAACACCCAAAAGGGATGCCTTTTTCATTTTAGGGGACTAGAATGCAAAAGTAGGAAGTCAAGAGATACCTGGAGTAACAGGAAAATTTTGCCTTGGAGTACAGAATGAAACAGGGGAAAGGCTAACAGACTTTTGCCAAAAGAATGCACTGGTCATAGCAAACGCCTTCTTCCAACAGCACAAGAAAAGACTCTACACATGGACGTCACCAGATGGTCAATACCAAAATCAGACTGATTATATTCTTTGCAGCCAAAGATGGAGAAGCTCTATACAGTCAGCAAAAGCAAGACTTGGAGCTGACTGTGGCTCAGATCATTAATTCCTTATTGAAAAATTCAGACTTAAATTGAAGAAAGTAGGGAGACCCACTAGACCATTCATGTATGACTTAAATCAAATCCCTTATTATTATAAAGTGGAAGTGACAAATAGATTCATGAGATTAGATCTGACAGACAGAGTGCCTGAAGAACTATGGGTGGACGTTCATGACATTGTAAAGGAGGTAGTGATCAAGATCACCCCCAAGAAAAAGAAATGCAAAAAGGCAAAATGGCTGTCAAACAAGGCCTTACAAATAGCTGAGAAAAGAAGAGAAGGTAAAGGCAAAGGAGAAAAGGAAAGATATAAGCATCTGAATGCAGAGTTCCAAAGACTAGCAAGCAGATATAAGAAATTTCCTCAGGGAACAGTGCAAAGAAATAGTGGAAAACAATAGAATGGGAAAAACGAGAGATCTCTTCAAGAAAATTAGAGATATCAAGGAAACATTTCATGCAAAGATGAGCACAATAAAGGACAGAAATGGTATGGACCTAACAGAAGAAGAAGATATTAAGAAAAGGTGGCAAGAATATACAGGAGAACTATACAAAAATATTTTCATGACCCAGAAAACCACAATGGTGTGATCACTCACCTAGAGCTAGACATCCTGGAATGTGAAGTCAAGTGGGCCTTAAGAAGCATCACTATGAACAAAGCTAGTGGAGGTGATGGAATTCCAGTTGAGCTGTTTCAAATCCTAAAAGATGATGCTGTAAACATGCTGCACTCAATATGCCAGCAAATTTGGAAAACTCAGCAGTGGAAACAGGACTAGAAAAGATCAGTTTTCATTCCAATCCCAAAGAAAGGCAGTGACAAAGAACGTTCAGACTACCTCACAATAGCACTCATCTCACATGCTAGCAAAGTAATGTTCAAAATTCTCTGATCCAGGCTTCAACAGTACATGAACTGTGAACTTCCAGATGTTCAGGCTGGTTTTAGAAAAAGCAGAGATACCAGAGATCAAATTGCCAACTCCTTTGGATCATAGAAAAAATAAGAGAGTTGCATAAAAACATCTACTTCTGCTTTACTGACTACTCCAAAGCTTTTGATTGTGTGGATCCACAGCAAACTGTGAAAAATTCTTAAAGAGATGGGATTACCAGATCATCTTACCTGCTTCCTGAGAAATCTGTATGCATGTCAAGAAGCAACAGTTAGAACTGGACATGTAACAACAGACTGGTTCCAAATTGGGAAAGGAGTACATCAAGGCTGTATGTTGTCACCCTGATTATTTAGCTTATATGCAGAGTACATCATGCAAAATGCCAGGCTGGATGAAGCACAAGCTGGAATCAAGGTTCCTGGGAGAAATATCAATAACCTCAGATATGCAGATGACACCACCCTTATGGCAGAAAGTGAAGAACTAAAGAGCCTCTTGGTGAAAGTGAAAGAGGACAGCAAAAATGTTGCCTGAAAACAACATTCACAACTAAGATTATGACAACCCGCTCCATCACTTCATGTCAAATAGATGGGGAAACAGTGAGAGATTTTATTTTCTTGGGCTGCAAAATCACTCCAGATGGTGACTGCAGCCATGAAATTAAAAGACACTTGCTCCTTGGAAGAAAAGCTATGACCAACCTTTTGTCAACAAAGGTCCATCTAGTCAAAGATATGGTTTTTCCAGTAGTTATGTATGGATGTGAGAGTTGGACTATAAAGAAATCTGAGCGCTTAAGAATTGATGCTTTTGAACTGTGGTGTTGGAGATGACTCTAGGAATCCCTTGAACTGCAAAGAGATCAAGCCAGTCAATCCTAAAGAAATCCGTCCTGAATATTTATTGGAAGGACTGATGCCCAAGCTGAAGCTCCAAAACTTTGGCCACCTGATGTGAAGATCTGACTCATTGGAAAAGACCCTGATGCTCAGAAAGATCGAAGGCAGCAGGAGAAGGAGACTAAAGAGGATGAGCTGGTTGGTTGGCATCACCGACTCAATGGAAATGAGTTTGAGTAATCTCTGGGAGTTGGTGATGGACAGGGAAGCCTGGTGGCTGCATTCCATGGGGTCACAAAGAGTCGGACATGACTGAGTAGATTAACTGACTGACTTAACTGAACAACTATATACATACATAGGCTTCCTAGGTGGCACACTCGTAAAGAATCTGCCTGCCAATTTAGTAGAGGCAAAAGGTGTGGGTGCTCCATGTGGATATTATATATTTGTAAAGCTTAATTTTACTTTTACAATAACGAATACTAGAATTACTTGATTAAAAAGGATTTTTCATCTATTTAGAGGGCTTAGAAAATTAAAAAGTTTAAATTCAAACAAAATTCAAAATCAAGCAACTGTGATCCGTTTTTATCTTGTTTCCATATGATCCCAAATTATTTGCAAATGAAGTTCTTTTTATTCCTTTAACTTTCAAATAGCAAGAATGAAATAAAGTTACCTTTTATTTATGAGTTATTTTTTCCTCTCGCTATTTTGACAAATAACATGACAGAAAAATGATTAAGTTTCTCATTTCACAATGTGACTTCTGTGTTATTTATTGTCAAAATAAAAGTCACTTTGTGAATCAGAGTTTTTAATCTTTTTTTCTTCCCTTCAATCTCAAACGTTTTGTCAGGAAACTGGTTTTGGTAAATACCTTTTTCCCCCTAATGACAGGTAAGTCCTTTTAAATGACTCATTGCTAATTAGTTCAGAGCAGCATTCCAAAAGAATATTTTATTTTTGGAACCTCGTTTTATAGATTTTCTGCTCCAGTAGCGTGACTAATGCACATCACAGTTAGAGCTCTGCAAAATGTTTGCAGCAAAACCCCAAACCAGGTGATAATCACCTGGTATTTACCTGGTTTCTTTACTATGTTATCAACCAAATCATTAGGCTCTATTCCTGAAAAGATTTTTGGCTTTTATAAGAATTCCCAACAATCCTGGGCATTTCTCTGTGTCAAGATCATTTCTCTTGCAAATTCCCAAATTCTATTTCAAAAGGAAATGAGATGCTATGATTTTGGCTGTTCTTTGCTTTTTGTTTTTGGTTCAGTGATGCCTGAAAGTCAAAATGAATCTGAAATACCGGCCTTTGGGAGCCCAAATGAGTAATTTAAATGAATATCAATGAATTCAACATGCTGAGTTTTAACAGCCTAGGCAATGCCAGAACCACAAAGTAGCCAGAATATACTCAGGATGGTAACTGGTTTTAAAGATCAAGGTTGAGAATCGTATTTGCTTTTTATATAACAAGCTCCATCTCTGGATTTTTTTTTTTTTCCTGTGACTTTATTTCAAGCTTCTTATTTGTGATTGTATCTACAGAATAGTTTAGTCAAAAACATTCATTTCCCATAATCACTGCTTAAATTGCCATAGAAAAAGAGAAATCATGTTTAAATTTACCAGAAAAGAATTATCTTCTGGTGTTTCCTTCTCAATATTTAATCTCACAGTGAAAATCAGAGGATTGAAAAAAACATTCAAGTAACTTTTATTCAATTTATATATCACAAAGAATGTTTGAAATAAAGGAGGTGCATAAACAAAATAAAGTTTATTAAAATATTATGATTTTGATAAAATAAAATATATATACTTTTCTTTTTAACACTTATGAAAATATAGAACTTGATGGGGAAAAGTAATGTTAGTGGAAAGCAGGGTTGCTGACAGTACTTATTGGAAAAGTAATGGAAACTTTGTCTCCTTTCAAGAAAAAAATATACATCATATAAAAATACATCCTATTTCAGTGATTCATAAATTCAAGTTTAAAATACTGATCCTGTAAAGAAATTTATATTATCAACCACAAATTGGCACTTGCTATACGTGCTTGCCATCTACCTTTACAAGGATTAAATCGTGTGCTGCTGCTACAGCTGAGATCTCCAACACCCTCTGAAGGAGCCCAGGATGGAGAGCAGGAATGAGGCACTCTGCGCTCTGGGAAACTGACATGACAGGTCTTCAGATAGTTAGATATTCTCAGGAGCCGATTTTATGAGCCCAATTCTTGTATCTTCTTATATCTAGAAAAACACTAAAATCCTTCATGGTGATGATTTTTTCTCACGACTAGTAGAAGCTTCATGAGACCAGGAGAAACTTTCTACAAAAAACAAATAAACAAAATTGTACTTGATTACACATACTCCCCTTTTACCAAAATACTATACATACTGTCTTTTCCCCCTGAATCTTTAGAAACAGTTTTTCAGAGCTATCTGAGCTGCTGTCTCCCAGGCTGCAGTCCTCATACTGCTCCAAATAAAATACAGCTTGCAACTCCTATGCTGTGGATTTTTTTAAGTCAACACTATTAACACTGTAATTAATTGAGATAGTTTAGTCTCCATTTTATCAATAAATTTTTGTACAAGTTCAATATTTGTTTTACTGAAACCAAATAATTTTTCCAAATTACATATACTTTTGACATGAATGTACTATTTCATTCAGTGTTTAAAAACAGAGAAAATGAATCTATAATAGTGGCTTGAGAGTGAAAGTTTGCAAAAATTTTATATCCAGGTGAATTATCTTGCATGAATAAAGACATTAAAAATAAATTTTAAATATGTAATACTTAACTATCATTAGTCAATAATTTTTAAAATGCTACTTGAACAGATGTTTAGATCAGAAGTTCCCAATCCAATAAAACCTTCTTGTCTCAGTAATGTTTTCACAGTATTAATATCAAAATAAATTTCAAACAGTTCTATTTTTAAGAAATTAGATTCAAATAACTTGAATATTTATGTTTAAAAAATAATACATAGAAATTTTAAAATAATGTTTATTTCACTATTAAATAAACACTAATATTTATTAGTGTGATGTTTATACTTGTGGGACACTGAATAACTTCTCAAACATTGAAGTTGGATTTAACAGCCAATTACTGTTATTTCCAGTGGAATCATAACTGTAATGCAATATTTGTCTTTTACATCTCTTCAAAAACACAGTTTTACAAAGATACGTATGTGATTTCAGGTTCAAACTGTGAACTACCTCAAGCTGATAGAATTTAATAAATGTTTCTGTGTTAATGTCTCACCTGTGGCACCTTGAGCATGACAGTAAGCAGTTTTGTAACCAAGGCTTTAGAGAAATGAAGAGTAAGTATTATGTACTAAAAAATGTAAAAAGTCATGCTGTAAACAAAGGATAATCCTTATATAATATTAGAAGCAAAATTCAGATTTTCCATTAAATTTATGCTAGTTACATATATGTCATAGTATAGGAATAAAATTTTGGAAGAGTGGGAGAGAAAATATTTAACAGCTTCTTCTCATCCTATGTGTTTTTATGTTGTACTTTTAAATGTAAATAAAATATTGTATAACTTTTATAAAACATAAATATTACTTTTTAAGAATTCCACATGTCCAATGTGGCATATTCCAGTGTTCAAATATGAACAGTAAATGCACCAAAATTCTAATATGTGGTAAACTGTACAAGGGAAAAGATATTTTCTTCATTATATTCTTTTCATATTTCCAACATTTTCATAATGTGTATATATTCCTTTTCCAAATTATCTGGCATATTGAGTGTAGCATTTAACAGCATCATCATTCAGGACTTGAAATAGTTCAACTGGATTCCATCACCTCCACTAGCTTTGTTCCTAGTGATGCTTCCTAAGCACCACTTGACTTAGCACTCCAGGATGTCTGACTCTAGGTGAATGACCACAGCATCATGGCTGAGAGGATCATTAAGTTTTTTATTTATTTGTATAGTTCTTATGTGTATTATTGTCACATCTTCTTAATCTCTTCTGCTTCTTTTAGGCCCATATAGTTTCTGTCCTTTATTGTGCCCATTTTTGCATGAAATTTTCCCTTGGTATCTCTAATTTCTTTGACGAGATCTCTAGCCTTTCCCACTCTGTTGTTTTCCTCTATTTGTTTGCATTGGTCACTTATGAAGGCTTTCTTATCTCTCACTATTCTTTGAAACTCTGCATTCAAATGGGTATGTCTTTCCTTCTCTCCTTTGCCTTTTGCTTCTCTTCTTTTCTCAGCTATTTGCAAGTCCTCTTCAGACAACCATTTTTCCTTTTTGCATTTCTTTTCTTGGGGATGGTTTTGGTCACTGTCTCCTGTACAGTTTTATGAACCACCATCCATAATTCTTGAGGTACTCTGTCTATTAGATTGAAACCCTTGAATCTATTTGTCGCTTCCACTGTATAATCATAAAGGATTTGATTTAGGTCATACTGGAATGGCCTAGTGGTTTATCCTACTTTCTTCAGTTTAAGTCTGAATTTTGCAAAAAGGGTTTCACGATCTGAGCCATGGTCAGCTCTTGGTCTTGTTTTTGTTGATCATATGGAGCTTCTCCATCTTCTTCTGCAAAGAATATAATGAATCTGATTTTGGTGTTGACCATCTGGTGATGTCCATGTGTAGAGTCTTCTCTGTGTTGTTGGAAGAGGGTGTTTGTTATGAGCAGTACATTTTCTTGGCAAAACTCTATTAGCCTTTGCCATGCTTCATTTTGTATTCCAGCTGAGCTATTTAAAGTCCTAAAAAATGATGCTGTTGAAGTGCTGAACTCAATATGTCAGCAAATTTGGAAAGCTCTGCAGAGGCCACAGGACTGAAAAAGGTCAGTTTTCATTCCAGTCTCAAAGAACCGCAATGCCAGAGAATGTTGAAACTACTGCACAGTTGCACTCTTTTCACATGCTAGCAAGGTAATGCGCAAAATCCCTCAAGCTAGGCTTCAACAGTATGCAAACCAAAAATTCCAAATGTACAAGCTCAGTTTAGAAAAGGCAAAGGAAGCAGAAATCAAATTGCCAACATCCTTTGGATAATAATAAAAAAAATAAAATAGAGAGAGAGAGAGAGAATTCCAGAAAACATCTACTTCTTCTTCATTAACTATTTAAACTCAACATTCAGAAAACTAAGATCATGGCATCTCGTCTCATCACTTCATGGCCAACAGATGGGGAAACAGTGACAGACTTTTATTTTGGGAGTCTCCAAAATCACTGCATATGGTGACTGCAGTCATGAAATTAAAAGACCCTTGCTCCTTGGAAGAAAAGTTATGACCAACCTAGACAGCATATTAAAAAGCAGAGACATGACTTTGCCAACAAAGGTCCATCTAGTCAAAGCTATGGTTTTTCCAGTAGTCTTGTACAGATGTGAGAGTTGGACTATAAAGAAAACTGAGCACCGAAAAATTGATGTTTTGAACTGTGATGTTGGAGAAGATTCTTGAGGGTCCCTTGGACAGCAAGGAGATTCATCCAGTCCTTTCTAAAGGAAATCAGTCCTGAATGTTCATTGGAAGGATTGATGCTGAAGCTGATACTTTGACCACCTGACGAGAAGAGCTGACTCATTAGTAAAGACCCTAATGCTGGGAAAGATCGAAGACTGTAGGAGAAGGGGATGACAAAGGATGAGATGGTTGGATGGCATCATAGACTCAATAGACATGACTTTTAATAAACTCAAGGAGTTGATGATGGACAGGGAAGCTTGCTGTGCTGCAGTCCATGGGGTCACAAAGAGTCGGACACGACTGAGTGACTGATCTGAACAATTTAAAACCTTTAACTATGTGGATCACAACAAATTCAAGAACTCTTAAAGAGATAGGAATACCCAACCACCTTCCCTGCCTCCTGAGAAACCTGTTTGCAGGTTAAGAAGGCCAGGTTAGGTTCGATGCACGATACTGGATGCTTGGGGCTGGTGCACTGGGACGACCCAGAGGGATGGAATGGGGAGGGAGGAGGGAGGAGGGTTCAGGATGGGGAACACATGTAAACCTGTGGCGGATTCATTTTGATATTTGGCAAATCTAATACAGTTATGTAAAGTTTAAAAATAAAATAAAAAAAAAAAAAAAAGAAAGTGAAAAAAAAAAAAAAAAAAAAAAAAAAAAGGCCAGGTTAGACCTGGACATGGAAAAATGGACTGGTTCCAAATTGGGAAAGGAAGATGTCAAGGCTGCATATTTTCACCCCTCTTACTTAACTTACATACAGAGTACATCATGCAAAATGCCAGGTTGGATTAAGCACAAGCTAGAATCAATATTCCCAGGAGAAACATCAATAATCTCAGACATGCAAATAACACTATACTTATGGAAGAAAACGAAGAGGAACTGAAGAACCTCTTGATGAAGATGAAAAAGGAGAGTGAAAAAGCTGGCTGAAAACTCAACATTCAAAAAGCTAAGATCACGGCTTCCAACCCATCACTTCATGGAAAATAGATGGGGAAATAATGGAAACAGTGACAGAGTTTAATTTGGGGGGCTCCAAAATCACTGTGGATGGTGACTGCAGCCATCAAATTAAAAGACGCTTGCTTCTTGGAAGAAAAGCAATGAAAAACCTAGACAGCATATTAAAAGCAGAGACATTACTTTGCCACCAAAGTCCATATATAGTCAAAGATGTGTTTTTTTTTACCAGTAGTCATGTAGGGATATGAGAGCTGGGCCATCAAAGAGAAACTTGCGAGTCTCTTTGACTGCAAGGAATTCAAGCCATTTAATCCTAAAGGAAATCAGCCCTGAATATTCACTGATAGGACTGATGCTGAAGCCAAAGTTCTAATACTTAGGCCACCTTATGGGAAGACCCAGCTCATTAGGAAAGACCCTGATGCCGGGAAACATTGCAAGCAGGAGGAGAAGGGGATGACTGAGGATGAGATAGTTGGATGCCATCACTGACTCAATGGACATGAATTTGATCATGCTCTGGGAGATGGTGAAGGATAGGGAAGGCTGGCATGCTGCAGTCCATGGGGTTGCAGAGTCAGACATGACTGAGTGACTGAACAACAACAATATATTCATTTGTGACTGAAGAAAATAAATTTGTTTTAAGATAACATTGGACAAATATAAATAATAAAAACCTTTAAATTAATTGGTATTAATAATAAACATTTTGGGGAAAATAGTGAAGATTATAAAGGATCAGAAAAAAATCTAATAGTTTAAAGCAATTTATGGTCAAGCCTCAAGTGAAGAGAAAGCAATAGTATTAGTACAGTGTCTGTGATACTTTTTCCAGTTTGGGTTATAGAAATTAATTTTAAATTTGTGCAATCTATGCATTCATGCAAGCATGCTAAGTCATTTCAGTCGTGTCCAACTCTGTGCAATCCCGTGGACAGCAGCCCACAAGGCTCCTCTGTCCATGGGATTCTCCAGGCAAGAATACTGGAGTAGGTTGCCATTTCCTTCTCCAGTGCAATCTACAGTTTACCTTAAAACTTAAAAATATTTTGAAAAACATGTGTATATAAAAAAGTTTTTTTTTAATAAATCTTGACTCTGGCTTTAAGTATTTGATTTTTCATATAATTTTATTTATTTATTTACGTCTGGCTGCGCTGGGTCTTCATAGTTGCATGGGCTTTTTTCTCTAGTTGAGGTGAATGAACTTCTCATTGCAGTGGCTTCCCTTATTGTTTCTAGGGCTTGGGGGCTTCAGAAGTTGCAGCTCTTGGTCTCTAGATTACAGGTGCACAGGCTTAGTTGCTTAATTGTGGTGCACAGACTTAGTTGCTTCATGACATATCAGATCTTCCCAGATCAGGGACTGAATCCATATCTCCTGCATTGGCAGGCACATTCTTTACCACTGAGTCACAAGGGAAGGCCCTGAGAAAGTACTGTGTGTTGTTAATATATAAAATAATATGTAGATTTAAGATCTTATTATCATATAATAAATTATTATTTATACAATAATAATTTTAGGCATATGTCCTTATCCTCAGGAGCTAAGGTAACAGAAGTGTCCATCCCCTGCCTTGTTATCAGATAAGGCTTGTTATATCATGTGAAGCAAAAAAATAAAAAAAATAGTCCCCTTTGAGGGAACAATTTAATAGTTTCTTTAAATTCTAGAATTTTATGGCTTAAAATTTGCCCAAATATTTATCCTACATATTCGTTAAGAAGGCAAACATGACATCTTTTTTTTTTTCTGTCCTGTGGTCTCATAATGGTATTCTGTCTTTCATCTGAGGATGCTATTAAGATATAAGAGATAATTATTTTCATCAAACTATTTACAAAAATGATATTTGCTTTTAAGATATAGTCAATTAAACTAATGGGAAAGGGAAATGAACAATTCAGAAGGGTCAAAAGTTATACCTTCAGATTTGAATCTAAGTAAAAGAAGTTTGGGCATGCAAATAGAAGTCAAATTTCTTCTTATTGCTCATGTTATTTCATTTATTGTACTGTTTCCCTTATTTGATATCATAATGTAAGTAATGTTTGCTATGCAATTTGCTTTCATTTTAGCTTTGACTTTTTTCCCCTGGGTTTCTAATTTCATTTCCATATGTGGATTGTTTTACTACCAATTAGAGTGAGCTGACATGAATAAGGGTTTCTTAAAACTGTTGTCAGTTCTTTCTGAACTACGTGGACACATTAACTGGCAATTAGTCTAAATTCTACCCTTATCCTCTAGCCCTTCTCTCATTTTCTCTTCATGGAACAATTAATTTTACTTCTTTTTTTTTTATTTAATTTTATTTTTTAAACTTTACATAATTGTATTAGTTTTGCCAATGGCCAAATTTTAAAGCAAAAGAAATAAGAACAATAATTACAAAAATTCCTAAAGGATCATGATGAAAGCATTTAATTTTTTTAATATTTGCTAAATATATATAGTTTTCTCAACAATGGTTTTTTTATCCATACGATGATCTTGTAATAATTCCGCAGTGATATTATATTGTTAATAATAATTAGTTTATTCCCTAAATTAAAAAAAAAAAGAAAATGCTATCACTACATGGCTTTCAAATAACAACTTGAAATGCTCAGGCATATTTATCTTTGCTTATCTGGAAAATAATACCACTAATAATTATCACTTTCATTAATAAAAGTATTACTTTCTTTAAATATGCTTTCACACCTACCTTATCAGGACCATAATAGAGTTCACATAGCTAATATTATTATTTTCATTCTGCTGATGAAAATATACAGTTGGAAAATTTAAGCAACCTCTCAGGAATTTCATGACCTAAAGTTTGTCCAAGTGTTAGCTGACTTTTAGCACAGCAGTCAGTACCAGAAGAAAATTTCATTTTTTTCTCCTTGTTTGCTTGTATTATATTTCCCCTTATGAGTTTTAAGCCCCACAAGAGCAAGAAATATATGTATTTAATGAATTAGTAGCCAAGAATGACATGTACCGTGGGTGCTTATGAAATATATTTTGAATCAATCAATAAAAGCTTTTAACTGCTGATCTAAATGTTTGCCACCCCTGTACCACCACTCTTACCTAAGGAGCAACACTGTTTTGGGGTGAGTACTACTCACTGCTCACTGCTCCATCAATATGTTCATCTGTGCAACTCCCATGATCATAGGCCCATAGTGTATTAAAATCACCCCAGCTCACCTTCCTTTGCATTCTTCTTTGGGACCCCTTGCATTTTTGTCTTGTATGATTCGTCTTTAATTTTGTTTGGGATCAGCCAATTTCTGACTGACAGAAACATACTGACCAGTGTCAGGGTAACTAACTGTGCTGATGTCCGATGGGGGACATTATGACTGAAGTCAGCAGTAGGAGGAAAAATATACTGCTGAGCCACATCATCAACCATGGAAGGATAAAGTCTGCAGCCTGGATCCAAGCGTACTCGGAACCCAGGGCCATTCTTGCAGAACAAAGCAGACTCTAAACTGTCTTAGAGATTATGGTTCTGCCCTTCACCTACTGAGAGAGGTTGGAAAAGTCACTGAATCTGAATTAGCTCCCCATCTATAAAACAAAGACAATAAGGGCCAGACCTAATAATCAGAAGTCTAATCAAAGAATCATATTAATAGTTGTGAAATTATGTGCAGCATGATACACAAATTTGAAGTTTTTACCTATTACTAGGATTTTGCCTCCTGGTTCATACATCAGAATTGAATTCATGTGTGTGCCCCTACAACCATGTGTGGTATGTGTGTGCATCTGCACCCATGTGAGGTATGTGTGTTGGAGAGATAATATTTGTAAATTAAATGTAAGCTATCCAAATGAATTGATGAGACCTTTGTAATCATTGCTATGCTCTGAAATAATTTAAATGATTTAGAAATTCTACTAGTAAATAAAAAAATTATAAATTCTTTTGGTTTGGATTAATTAAAATATTAATTATTTAATAACAGTTTTTATAATTTCTTAAAATATTTGTTTTTTTATATCTTCTTGTGGCAATTTCTTTATATTCTTATAGACAATCACCTAGATTTTCAAATTTATAAATATAAATTCACATGAAATCATTTGTAAATTAAAAAGCTTCTTTATCTGTGGTTAACATATATCCTATTTCTAATCACACTTTATATACATATATTTATATTTAGAGGTCCACATAAATTGTCTTTTTTCCTAACTAGCTTTATTAATCAATACATTTATACTTTATTATTTACTAATTTTTTATTTTGTCATTATTTTTCTTCTATTACATTCTTTTAGTTAATATTGTTATTCCAGTTATAGTGGTTTGTGCTTAAGTCAACATATTTTTATTGACATATAGTAAGTTTATAATGTTGTGTTAGTTTCCAGTGTACAGCAAAATGATTCAGTTATACATATATATGCTTCTGCATGCATACTCAGTCAGTCAGTCATGGCTGACTCTTTGCAACCCATGGACTGTAGAGCACCAGGCTTCTCCATCCATGGGATTTTCCAGGCAAGAATACTGGCATGAGTTGCTGTATTCTCCTCCAGGGGATCTTACCCACCCAGGGATCAAACTCACGTCTCTTGCATCTCCTGCATTGGCAGCATATTCTTTACCACTGTGCCACCTGGGAATCTCAAATATGTCTTTATCTATATTCTTTTATTCATAATTTTGCATTATAATTTATTACAATATATTAAGTATAATTCCCTATGCCATAAAGTAAATACTTGTTGCCTATTTATTTTGTATATAGTAGTGTGCATCTGTTAATCCCATATTCCCAATTATCCCTCCTCCCCATTCCCCTTTGGTATCCATAAATTTGAAAAAGGAGGGAATGTGTTATACATATGATTGATCCATTTTTCAAACAGTAGAAACTAATACATTGTGAAGCAATTATACTCCAATAAAAACTAATATAAAATATATTTGTTTCTTCTTTCTGTGAATCTGTTTCTGTTCTGTATGTAAGTACATGTGTATTATTTTTCAGATTTCAAATAAAAGTAGTACCACATAATGTTTGTCTTTCTGCCTGACTTACTTCACTTAGTATGATATTCTCTAGGTCCATCCATATTGCTGTAAATGGCATTATTTCATTACTTTTTATAACTTAGCTTATATATCGTTCATCTATTATGGACACTTAGGTTCATTCCATTTCATGGCTGTTATAAATAATGCCACTATGATGATTGGAGTGCCTGTATCTTTTTAAATTAGAGCTTTTGTGTTTTCCAGATAGAAGCCCAGGAGTGGGATTGCTGGATCATATGGCAACTATATTTTTACAATTTTGAGAATCCTCCATACTCTTCTCCACAGTGGCTGCACCAATTTATATTCCTACCAGCAGTGTAGGAGAGTTCTCTTTTCTCCATGCCCTCACCAGCATTTATTATTTGTAGATTTTTGATGATGTCTATTCTGACTGGTGTGAGGTGATAATTCACTGTAGCTTTGACTTGCATTTCTCTAATAATTAGTGATGACAAACATCTTTCCAAGGGGCTATTGACCATATGCAAGTTTTATTTGGAGAAATGTCTTCAGGTCTGTAGCCAATTTTTTGACTGAGCTGTTTGGTTTTTTTGCCATGGAGTTGTCTGAACCGTTTATTTTGTAAATTAAGTCCCTGTCATTTGCATAGTCTGCAAGTATTTTCTCCCATTCTATTATTTTCTTGGGCTTCAAAATCACAGTGAATGGTGAATGCAGCCATGAAATTAAAAGATACTTGCTCTTTGGAAGAAAAGTTATGACAAACCTAGATAGCATATTAAAAAACAGAGACATCAGTTTGCTGACAAAGGTCCATCTAGTCCAAGCTATGGTTTTTCCAGTAATCATGTACTGATGTGAGAGTTGGACCATAAAGAAGACTGAGTGCTGAAGAACTGATGCTTTCTAACTGTGATGCTGGATAAAGACTCTTGAGAGTCCCTTGGACAGTGAGATCAAGTCAGTCAATCCTAAAGGAAATCAACCCTGAATATTCATTGGAAGGACTGATGCTGAAGCAAAAGCTCCAGTACTTTGGCCACCTAATGTGAAGAGCTGACTCACTGGAAAAGACAACAATGCTGGGAAAGATTGAATTTGGGAGGAGAAGTGGGTGACAGAGGATGATATGGTTGGATGGCAGCACCGACTCGATCAACATGAGTTTGCGTAAACTCCGTCCATAGAGTTTACTGCAGTCCATGGAGTCACAAAGAGTCAGACACAACTGAGCAACTGAACAACAGCAAATTTTGTTATACAATAGTTTATAAGCTTGACTAGGTCTTATTTATTTAGTTTTGCTTTTATTTCTTATGCCTTGGAAGACTGAACTAAGAAAACATTGCTACAATTTATGTCAGAGAACATTTTTGTCTATGTTCTCTTCTAGAAACTTTATGTTGTCATGTCTTATATTTAAGTCTTTAAACCATTTTGAGCTTATTTCTGTATACAGTATGAAGGAGTATTATAACTTTTCGGTTTACATATGCCTGTCCAATTTCCCTAACATTATTTGTTGAAGAGACTTTTTGTCCATTATATATTCTTATCTTCAGTATCAAAGATTAGTTGACTGTAGATGTGTGAGTTTATTTCTGGGCTACTATTCTGTTCCATTGATCCATGTCTATTTTTGTGCAAGTTCCACACTTATTTGATTACTGTAGCTTTGAAGTCATGAAGCATTATGCATCCAGATTTGTTCTTTTTCCTCAGGAGTGCTTTAGAAATTCTGGGTCTTTAGTTGTTCCATAAAATTTTTAGGATTATTTGTTCTAGTTTGTGAAAAAATGTCATGGGTAATTTGATAGCGATCAAACTAAATCTGTAGCTTGCTTTAGACAGTATAGTCATTTAAGCTATATTAATTCTTACAATTCAAGATCATGGCTTATCTTTCCAGTTATTTGAATCATCTTGAATTTCCTTTATCAATGTTTTATAGTTCTCAATATATGTCTTTTATCTCCTTGATTAGGCTTATTACTTAGTTTTTTTTTTAATTATTATTTTTAATGTGATTTTAAATGCAATTTAAAAAAAATCACATGTTCTTTTAAAGAAAGAAGTGGTGTTTTTTAACCATCTGTATGTCTTCTTTGGAGAAATGTCTGTTTAGGTCTCTTTCCCATTTTTTTGATTGGGTTGTTTGTTTTTCTAGTATTGACCTGTATGAACTGCTTGTATCTTTTGGAAATCAATCCTTTGTCAGTTATTGCATTTGCTATTATTTTCTCCCATTCTCAGGGTTGCCTTTTCACCTTGTTTATAGTTTCCTTGGCTGCACAAAAACTTTTAAGTTTAATTAGGTCCCACTTTATTTTTGTTTTTATTTCCATTACTCTAGGAGGTGGATCATAGAAAGATCATGCTGTCGATTTATGTCATAGAGTGTTCTGCCTATGTTTTCCTCTAAGAGTTTTACAGCCTCTAGTCTTACATTTAGGTCTTTAATCCATTTTGAGTTTATCTTTTTGTATTGTGTTAGGAAGTGTTCTAATGTCTTCTTTTCCTCATAGCTGTCCATTTTCCTCAGCACCACTTATTGATGAGGTTATCTTTGCCTTATTGTATATTTTTGCCTCCTTTGTCAAAAATAAGGTACCCAGAGGTGCATGGGTTTACCTCTGGGCTCTCTATCTTGTTCCATTAGTCTATATTTCTGTTTTTGTGCCAGTGTCATGCTGTCTTGATGATTGTAGCTTTATAATATAGTCTGAAGTCAGAAAGATTGATTTCTCCAGCTCCATTCTTCTTTCTCAAAACTGCTTTGGCTATTCAGGGTCTTTTGAGTTTCCATATGAATTATGAATTTTTTTGTTCTAAATCTGTGAAAAATGTCATTGGCAATTTGATAGGGATAGCATTGAATCTGCAGATTGCACTTGTTAGTAGTCATTTTAACAATACTAATTCTTCCAACCCAGGAACATGGAATATCTCTCTGTCTGTTTATGCCATCTTTGATTTCTTTCATCAGTGTCTTATAATTTTCTGTATACAGTTTTTTGTCTCTTTCAGTTCAGTCACTCAGTTGTCTCTGACTCTTTGTGACAGCATGAACTGTAGCATAGCAGGCTTCCCTGTCCATCACCAACTCCTGGAGCTTGGTCAAAATCATGTCCATTGAGTGTCTTCTTAGTTAAATTTATTCCTAGATATTTTATTCCTTTTGTTGTAATGGTGAATGGGATTGATTCCTTAATTTCTCTTTCTGAGTTTTCAATATTAGTAGATAGGAATGCAAATGATATCTGTGTATTTATTTTGTATTCTGTGAACTTTCTAAATTAATCTAGTAATTTTCTGATACTATCTTTATGGTTTTCTATGTATAGTATCTGCAAACATTGAGTGTTTTACTTCCTTTCTGAGGTGGAGTTCTTTTATTTCTTTTTCTTATGTGAAAACTAGCTAGGACTTCTCTGAAAAGTGGCTAGGACTTCCATAACTATATTGAATAATGGTGAGTGTGGGCACCCTTTTCTTGTTCCTGATCTTGGAATGCTTTCAGCTTTTCACCATTGAGAATAATGTTTACTGTGGGTTTATAATTATGACCATCTCTCTTTATTAGAGAAATTTAAATCAAAACTAAATGAGATATCACTTCACACCAGTAAGAATGGCCATCATCAAAAAGTCTACAAACAATAAATGCTGGAGAGGGTGTGAAGAAAAGGGAACCCTTTTATAATTTTGGTGGGAATGTAAATTGATACAGCCACTATGGAAGGCAGTATGGATAGTCCTTAAAAAGCTAGGAATAAAACCATCATATGACCCAGCAATCCCACCCCTAGGCATATACCCTGAAGGAAACCAAAATTGAAAAAGACACATATACCCCAGTGTTCACTGCAGCACTATTTACAATAGCTAGAACATAGAAGCAACATAGATGTCCATTGACAGTGAATGGATAAAGAAGCTGTGGTACATATATACAATATAATATCAGATCAGATCTGTCACTCAGTCGTGTCCGACTCTTTGCGACCCCGTGAATCACAGCACGCCAGACCTCCCTGTCCATCACCAACTCCCGGAGTTCACCCAGACTCACGTCCATCGAGTCAGTGATGCCATCCAGCCATCTCATCCTCTGTCGTCCCCTTCTTCTCCTGCCCTCAATCCCCCCCAGCATCAGAGTCTTTTCCAATGAGTCAGCTCTTTGCATGAGGTGGCCAAAGTACTGGAGTTTCAGCTTTAGCATCAGTCCTTCCAAAGAAATCCCAAAGCTGATCTCCTTCAGAATGGACTGGTTGGATCTCTTTGCAGTCCAAGGGACTCTCAAGAGTCTTCTCCAACACCACAGTTCAAAAGCATCAATTCTTTGGCGCTCAGCCTTTTTCACAGTCCAACTCTCACATCCATACATGACCACAGGAAAAACCATAGCCTTGACTAGACAAACTTTTGTTGGCAAAGTAATGTCTCTGCTTTTGAATATGCTATCTAGATTGGTCATAACTTTCCTTCCAAGGAGTAAGCGTCTTTTAATTTCATGGCTGCAGTCACCATCTGCAGTGATTTTGGAGCCCAGAAAAATAAAGTCTGACACTGTTTCCACTGTTTCCCCATCTATTTCCCATGAAGTGGTGGGACCGGATGCCATGATCTTTGTTTTCTGAATGTTGAGCTTTAAGCCAACTTTTTCACTCTCCACTTTCACCTTCATCAAGAGGCTTTTGAGTTCCTCTTCACTTTCTGCCATAAGGGTGGTGTCATCTGCATATCTGAGGTTATTGATATTTCTCCCGGCAATCTAATATACTCAGCTATAAAAAGGAACACTTTTGAGTCAGTTCTAATGAGGTGGATGAACCTAAAGCCTACTATACAGAATGAAGTCATAAAGAGAAAGAAAAATACCATATATATGGAATCTAGAAAAATGGCACTGATGAAATTGTTTTCAGGGCAGCAATGGAGACACAAACATTGAAAACAGTATTATGGACATGGCATTGAAGAGGAAGGAGAGGGTAGGATATATGCAGAGAATAACATGGAAACTTATTTTACCATAAGTAAAATAGATAACCAATGGGAATTTGCTGTATGACTCAGGGAACTCAAACCGGGGCTCAATAACAACATAGAAAGGTGTGACAAGGAGAGAGATCAGAGGGAGGTTCAAAAGGGAGGGAACATACGTATACCTATGGCTAATTCATGTTGATATTTGGCAGAAAGCAACACTATTCTGTAACGCAATTATCCTTCAATTAAAAAATGAATAAATTAAAATTTTTTTTTAAGTGGTTAAATTCATTTGGTGATTGTTCATTTATATCTGCACAGCAATATCATCATCAGAGAATTTAGACTGTTATCCTCTACTTTCAAGAATGTATCAAGATTTCCAATTTGACCAAGCACATGACAGATTTTAAACCTTTCATATGCACAAGATAATATGTTTGTTGACTACCAGATCAGTTATATCTCATATATCTCATATGATTTAAGTTATATACACCCATGTTTATGTTGTTTACTTTTTAAAGTCCTTATAATGAGGTCACTGTTTATTCTAAACTCTCCAATTGATCAAATTACCTATACTTACATATCCTTAAGCAGACCCTGGCTTGTGTCTCTGTACCTTGGTCTTCTTTTTCTCTATTCCAATAATTATTTCCTGATCGAAGCAAAATTTGTTAAAAAGAGTACTCACCTAGAAATCAGAAAACTGGAAATTGGATATCATCAATAAAACATACAGAGTTTTGTTGCTTATGAGTTCTTTGGTAATCATCTCTCTGATCTATGTGAATGGCACATCATCTCAGTAAAATTTCTTTATAAGCAGCTCCCCCCCAACCCAAAAACACATTGAAGCATATTTCTCAATGCATTTATCAAACTATTTTACCACTGTTTATAAGCCCATTTTCCGCACCAGATTGGGAGCTTTATGAAGAAAACAAACAAACTAAAATTTATTTAATTCCATATTCTGAGAAAGTAGAATAGCAAATAGAATAAAGAGCAAAGAGAAAGTGCCAAAAAATATGTGTTGAATGACATTTACCATTTCTATACACACTCTTTGAAGTGAGGCAAACAGCTTTAGCTATTGTCAGTCACCAAGAGTTGAGAAATGAAACACTTTCCCATCAACAGGAAAAGACCTGATTAACTTCTGGGAATCCATTATTTCCATGAAGGCCGTTACTATTTTGCCTCACTGTCCTAATGATCTAAGCTAAAACAAACTAAGCTACAATTTTTTGATACCTTTATTCTTTCACTTTAACACCTAAATAATGGAACAGCTTCTCTGTCAAAACAACCAAACAAACACACACACACATAAACAAAACCAAACTAACAAAAATGCAAGGAAAGCCTCTCCTCCCAACTCAGCTTCTCCCATAGAGCTATAGAATACTGACTAAAATAGTGTATAAATGCATAAAACACTGCCAGAGGGTATAAAGATTTTTTATCTTCATTCCTTTTGTTGTGTTTTACAAATTGTTCCAGACCCTGTGGGCCCAGTTTTTTGAGAAAAGGGAAAAGCTTTGAGATCGTTCCAAATCCTCTTTTTAGGGTAAGGCGAGGTGACCAGGAGATTTCTTCAACAAAATCTTATTCTTATTTGGCAGACTGGGGGTGCACTATCCCTGGGCTATGGCAATCCAGTATATAAAGCTGCTTGTGGCAATCAAGATTCAAAAACAAATCTGTAGGTGGAAAAATATCCAAAAAATTCAAAGGAAAAGCTGTCATCTGAAGTTTTCTAACATTTCTGTAGGAAGTAGTGAGGGAGTAATGCTGATAATACCCTGAACATTATACAAAGGCAACTTGAAAAGCTCTAGCATGTCAGTTTTCAAAAGTCCTCTTGAGGCTGAGAAACTGTGAAATTCTCATGTATGTTGATTTATGCAGTGATTTGCTTTGACCCTAGGGAAAGCTGCTTTATGGTCTGGACGTCTATGCCTATCTACCTTCCCACCTAACTGTGAGAATTGCCAAACAAACATGCAAAGGGAAAATGAATGAAGAAGAAAGGGAAGCAATCATAAAAAATAATAACCACCCAATTCAAAAGTTAAGATATATTTTTCTTTGTTTCTGTCTGAACATTCTATACATGGTGGGACATATATTCTTTCTATCATAAACCATTTAAAGCTAATTTTTTTCTATGTGTATGTATATACTTAGAGCTTTCATGCAAAGATATGAACAAACTAAGGAGAACAAACAAACTCAGGAGAACTGAGAAGGGCATTTTTTTGAAAAATCTTACCCTGTCTTCTTGGCCTGACCAAATCCTAACCATGTTTCAAGCACTTACCAACTTTTAACCATGTTTCAATTTACCAACTTTTAAACCATGTTTTAATTTACCAACTTTTAATAACTTTTATGATTACTCTAGTTCACAATTTGGCTGTCTTCAAAGTCCCTATGTTGCCTATTATCTGAAACATATTTCAAAATTAATAGAATTATGACTGCTGCTGCTGCTGCTGCTAAGTCGCTTCAGTCCTGTCTGACTCTGTGCGACCCCATAGACGGCAGCCCACCAGGCTCCCCCATCCCTGGGATTCTCCAGGCAAGAACACTGGAGTGGGTTGCCATTTCCTTCTCCAATGCATGAAAGTGAAAAGTCAAAGTGAAGTCGCTCAGTTGTGTCCAACTCTTCGCAACCCCATGGACTGCAGCCTACTGGGCTCCTCTGCCCATGAGATTTTCCAGGCAAGAGTACTGGAGTGGGTTGCCATTGCCTCTTACTTGATATTAACTGCACTTTTTTTCTTTGTTAAAGTTTTAACTGTGATTTACAGAGATGCCATTACATTTTAAAGACTTCTTGCCCATAGGATTTAAATATTTATAAAGGAATCTAACTTCACTTTTTGATCTTTGATGACTGGCAGCTTTGAAGCCTCACTTTCTCTCCTTATTTGACCCTGCATCTGGGGAAACTGATTAGAAAAATCAGGTTCTACCTTCTTTTTTCAAATTATTCGAACTTCTGCCTTTGCCCACACATGGGAAACTTCACTCTGGATCCACCCCTTAGCCATCATATAAAAACCTCAAACCCATCTTTTTTTCCTTATTGACTCAAGCTGTTTTCATAAGCCTTTGGGAAGTATGTTTTGTTCTCCTCAGGAAGACTTATTATGGAAGTAATAGCCTTTTCATAGTCTCTGAGTATGTATCCGAAATCATCAGTCTTGACAGCCAAAACAAATTTTGAGTTGACGTTATTCTCTGTAGGCAGGGTGATCAGTACACCTTCCTTGGTATCTAGTCTGAGTTCTGTGTATATAGAGAGTGCCTATGTTATGCCTGCTTAATGCGTAACTGAAGGACTTTCATCTCTTTCCATTTTCTTTAACAATTCTAAAACTCAGATTTTAGAGAGGGTATTAACAAATGACTGACTCCAGTGCCCATGCTTCGGACCAAGGTTCTCAGGTATTAGCATGTGCTTATCAACTTCTGGTACTCCTTGTCCTCTTCATGGGACACTCTCCCATTGAGCTTGCACTTGACATCTGAATCTTTCAGTCAGCACTCCCAGAAGCTGACTAGCATATGAAGAGCCACAAGGTAGAAAATATGTTTGTCTCTCTTTTGAGGTGTTATTAAATAACTCTGTATATAACAGTGAGGACATGTGGAATGGAATTTGAGATTGCTCACCTATTTACTGCAAAAATGTATCTCTATCACCCTTTAAGCTTCTGTCACTAAAAACATTAAATATGAATTTGTGCATTTACTTATTTTTAACATCTCCTAAAAATAATTTAAAATTCCCCTATTATTATTTCTTTTTTTGGTGGTTCTTCACTTGCAATCCCATCAGGTAGACAAGTCAATTGAAACTGACATATGTGGTTGCTGAGAACCACAGGAATTATGACTTGCCCAAGATCAGATGTAAATAGCTTTCTCATTTTTGATGCCTAGGCAAAAAACTTTCCATTACACAGCATTGTTTTCTCAGAATGAATGCCAAAATGAAAAGGTATGTAATGTACATGGGATGTCTGATATATAAATGATACAGAAATGGTAAGTCATATAGCTGCTGCTGCGGCTGCTGCTGAGTCATGTCAGTCATGTCTGACTGTGCGACCCCATAGACGGCAGCCCGCCAGGCTCCCTCATCCCTGGGATTCTCCAGGAAAGAACACTGAAGTGGGTTGCCATTTCCTTCTCCAATGCATGAAAGTGAAAAGTGAGAGTGAAGTCGCTCAGTTGTGACTGACTCTTCGCAGCCCCATGGACTATGACCTACCAGGCTCCTCCGTCCATGGGATTTCCCAGGAAAGAGTACTGGAGTAGGATTCCATTATAGCTACCTATGTGCTATTCATATGATCATACCATCTAGATTCTTTTGGTACTTGGCATAAGTCTCCGTAGGTTTCTATGATACTAAATGAGGGTATGGTATGCAAACAAAACTATTCATATTAGAGACAAGTTCTTTTCTGTAAAAAAAATGTATGTGTTTATATAATTGTGTGTGTATGTGTTTGTGTGTGTATATTTCTTTTTCAGGAAACTAAAGAACTGATATAAAGTAGGAAAAAGAGGGCAGGGGAGAGAGAGAGGGAAAAGGATATTGGAGAATGGGAGAAAAAGTTTGAAATGTTTTTGCTTTGCCTAATACTTATGCAAATCAATTTATTTCAGTTATACACTGTGAACAATTCATAGCAATAAGTGAAGTAATCCTAAATCTAATATAAAGCAAAAATTTAACAATAACAGAACACACAGGTATTTTCAATCCTGATCCTTAATAACTCAATATAAATAGATTTCACAGTTAGTCATGAAAGTTTGCATCCTATTTATTCCTGAGATTCATCATTTGTCTGATTGGTAGGTAAATTTGTTGATAGGTCCATGCAATTATCCAGGATTTGATAAATCAACTCAAAATGATTGGCAACATTTTCTAGTAATCAGTAAAATAAAGTTCTGGGTAAGTTTATCCTTAGTTTTATATCAACTCCTTGGTGTTGATAAAATATAAAGACAAGTACTAACTCCTTCTTGGCTGTTAGCCTGGGGTCCAACCATCTTGTCCTCCTTTAAACGGCGCTCATCTGGCCACTGGTCACTGCCCATGGCTGGAAACTGTTTTTCCTGCTCAATATATGCACTGGACTGGTTCATGCTTTGAAGCAGTTGGCAAATGATAATGATTTACATTCCAGTGGGCCGTGAATATAAAATATTTGATCATTAAGTGGCTTCATGAATGTGGGAGATTATTTACTAAGTATGTGGGGAGGTGAAGGTGATTGAAGCATGCTAAAAAATACAAGCAAAGAAAATAGGAACAGAAAACTATAAGACAATGGGTTTTGTTCCTGGAATACAAGCAGTGGATAAAAATAAGAAGAAGAATAAAAAACTTGATTCCTTGGCAGGAAAAATCTATGATGTAAATATGATAAAGCCAACACATTTCAAAATGAGACAAAGACTGAATTACAAGCTCCTTTTGGGGTCGATGTTTTGACTATAACAAATGCAGGTGCACCCAGAGACTGCTGAATCTACTAGCCAGATTCATTAGATTGTGATTTCTTTATTCTGAATGAAAACATGTATTTTAAAACTATGGTTATTCAAACAATTTATGTATTTTATTGTCATAGTCGTGGAAAAGTTATATTTGTAAGGGATATTAGATCAAGTGGTATGTCCAATGTGGCTGATATAAAATGTGGGGGAAAAAAATAGCAGAAATAAACTAAAACCTGTGTCTCAGCTGCTAAATCTGAGATATTGCAATATAAATTTAGAAAAATTACATTTTTACTTTTTTTTTTTTTTTTAATTTGGCTTTCCTTTCTAATGTGACTCCAATATCCCTTAGAGTCTGGTTGTGTTTCACACACTTGATGTATCGGAAGACTTTCTCTGTACCCTACAAGCAGAAGGTGCTCAGTGAATGTCTATAGGTGAAAATGTGGTCAGAGATAGCTCTTTAGGGCTCAGTTTACTAATGTCTTCAGGACTGCAAGGATTTCAGTCATCATTTATTTAAAAGATATGGCAGCTTTAGGGTAAACTCTACTGCAGCTAAAGGTGCCTGCCTCTACTCGGGATATAACCTCAAGGCCCAGTGGTATCATTATACATTTTGAGAGAAGAATTTTAAAGCTGACTTTACGGTTTCAGAATCCCCAAAGAAAATACACAGAGAAAAATCTCATTTCAAAAACTCGACTTTCAAACGTTGCTTAGAACCCATAGGTTGGGGGTGTCCAAGGGCATCTACATTCCTTGACACTACTAGTTCTCGGAACACAATGCTTCTTAAAAATGCAGAACCCACAGCCAGAAACCATGAGAAGTCTGCCTTTTTGACAGCATTCTAAGTTCTGGATGAACATTACCCTTAGCTTTATATCAACTCCTTGGAGACCCAAAAAGGCAGGTGCCAATTCCCTCTTGGCTGTTGGTCTGGTGTCATAACATCTTGACCTTCTTTACACTAAGCTTATCTGGCCACCATTCACTGCCCACAACTGGAAATTGCTTTCCCTGCTCAAGGTATGTACTGTACTGGTTCATGTGAGTCTGAAGTGAGTCTGATGTGAATTATTTATGTTGAAGCAAACATCCATCAAGATCCTTGGTTAGCCCCTTTAAATCACCTAGAGAAGTAAAGATGAAAATAATAATAGTAATGCTGCTGCTGCTGCTAAGTCACTTCAGTCGTGTCCAACTCTGTGCGACCCCAGACAGCAGCCCACAAGGCTCCCCCATCCCTGGGATTCTCCAGGCAAGAACACTGGAGTGGGTTGCCATTTCCTTCTCCAATGCATGAAAGTGAAAAGTGAAAGTGAAATCGCTGAGTCTTGTCCGACTCTTAGCGACCCCATGGACTGAAGCCAACCAGGCTCCTCCATCCATGGGATTTTCCAGGCAAGAGTGCTGGAGTGGGATGCCATTGCCTTCTCCAATAGTAATGCTGCCCACCCCCAAAGATTCAGATTTAATCAGCTCAGGGAGACTCTGTCCTACCATCTCTTTTTTTTTTTTAAACTTTATTTTATTTTTAAACTTTACAATATTGTATTAGTTTTGCCAAACATCGAAATGAATCCGCCACAGGAAAAGCCACTGAAGCAATTCTAAAGTGCAGTTAGGTTTCAGAACAATTTGAGTCCTCTCTGAATATTCAGATGGAGAAGGCAATGGCAACCCACTCCAGTACTCTTGCCTGGAAAATCCCATGGATGGAGGAGCCTGGTAGGCTGCAGTCCATGGGGTCGCTGAGTGGGGCACAACTGAGCGACTTCACTTTCACATTTCACTTTCATGCATTGGAGAAGGAAATGGCAACCTACTCCAGTATTCTTGCCTGGAGAATCCCAGGGACGGAGGAACCTAGTGGGCTGCCATCTATGGGGTTGCACAGAGTCAGACACGACTGAAGTGACTTAGCAGCAGCATCAGCAGCTGAATATTCAGAAAGCCTCACTTCCAGTACTGTCTCTCAGGAAAGAATTTCATTGTCTAAAACCCAGCAAACTGTTTCTGTGGAATTTATACCCTTCCTTGGGTAGGTGCTCAAATAACAACGATGACTTGGAAAGGGACTGCTAAAATGTAAGTTTCCCCTGAGAAAACAGACTTTTAGTAACCATCCTAGGGATTAAGGAAGTCCTGAGGAACTACTGTTGTCTTTGAATCACAAATCAATCCTCTTCTGCTCTGACTCTATGACCATAGGCCTGCTAACCACACTCCTGGCCTCCCTACATTCAGTTTCTCTGTCTCTAGCATATTATTTTTGCACAGCTGCAGGGCTACCTTTCCAAGAGGCAGCACCCATGGTTCTGCTTGAGCAGTGGACTTTTTTTCTACCTCCTACAGAAGTCCTCTCAAGCTTTGACTTTGTAATCCCTAACTCCATTAGCCAGTCTCTCACAGATGACTGAGCCTAACATGTCTGAGATCAGAGCCTGGGATCCACCAGAAGAGGGGAGGCTGTCTGTGTCCTGATGGCCACTTCCCTTGCTTCTTCCTCTATCTTTGTTTGACCTACCATAAATCAGGTCATGATTCCTTCACAGGTGAACTTCAGCTAAAGTATCCAACCTTGTCCCTTTGACCTTTGACTTGAACTTATCTTCTAGCCTACTATTTTCCCATAACTTAAACGTTAGAACACCCCCTTTTATTAAATACTTAGGTTTCTAAAATACTCACTGGGGCCATGTATACTTACATATGATAAAGTCATACTCTCTTTGTAATCTGAGAGTCAGAGCTCATTCCATGGAACTTCATTCTGCTCTTCCAACCAGGATTTCTCTGAAAGAACTGTGGTCCTCAAAAGCCATCATTGTTATCTTCCTCATCTTTCTTTGCTCCCATCCCTGCCCCTGCCTGATAGAATGTTCTAACCTTTCAAGATTCCGTCAAGGTCCATCTGGTTCATAACACCTTTCTCTGATCCCATCTGTCCACAGTGACTGTTGAAGTCCCATAGCACTTGTTTCTGTACCATTTGTTTTGACTTATAATACTGTATTCTGTGCTCAGTTCTCTAGAGGTGGCCTTAGTAATCTGCCTGATCTGGTGCTTTGTTTTTACAAGTATATACTGAGGACATAATTTCTAATTGGTAAATGCAATGTAAAGATAAGCAACCAAAGTTATAGGAAAACTTGCAGTCAAAGTCAAAGGAAAATGTTATGGTGTTATGATAATATATTGTCATCTGTCATTATCAAGCCTTAAGTGGAAATTCTAACCAGAAAATGCCTTTTTCTATACAAAGAGAACTGACCTCCTGCAATTATCTCTCTCTCCTCTCTGTGCCAACACAAAGCCCAATGAGAGGTCTGAGTTCAAACACACAGAAAGTGCTTTGAAATGTCACTTGTTCACATCTGAGAAAACACTGCCTTCTTTGCCCGTTACCAGTGTAATCAGCTGTAATTTCCAATCAATATCTTGCCTTGCCATGGATTGCTTTGTACATCCAGTCTTCTTGTTCTTTTTCTGCCTCGTAACTTATCTCCTTTACCTACTGATAAGAGTTGCTTCACATACTAATACAATTTTCCTGGCAGCGTGAAGCAGATTCAATTCCTTGACAGTTAGTTACAGAAAACATTTATTTTCTGGCTATTTGTCCCAGACTTTCAAGTACATTTATTAAACTTAGTTAGAAAATGGAAACTATTCTTCACAATGAGCTGGGGCTGCTGCTCCAAATTAAAAGATTTCTGTTGATCCCCATGGAGTCATTTCAGGGCAAAAGAATGTCTACCTCTACCATTTTCGGTCATCTTGGGGATAAAATGAAAGAAGGATTGTCTTTCACTAAATTGATTTTCTGTTCCTGCATTATTTATTATTATCTCATTGTACGTGGAAATGTTGCTTCTCTTTCCTTGAGAAAGTTCTCATCCATTTCTGAAGTTTTATTGTGGTACTTGGACTAATGTGGCATTTTCTTAACACCGTGGCTTTGTCATTCCTGGGATAAGCTCTTTCTTTTCCTCTATATCACCAAACCCTACCTTATGACCAGGGTCATCTTCATCCTACCTTCTTTTGAAGCTTTCCCTGATTTCCCCATTTGTAAACTGTTTTTGCCTTCTCAGAATTTTTTATAGCTTTTATGTTGTTCAATCACTCAATTGTGTCTGACTCTTTGTGACCCCATGGACTGAAGCATACCAGGCTTCCCTGTCCTTCACAATCACCTGGAGTTTGCTCAAACTCACGTCCAGTGAGTCAGTGATGCCATCCAACCATCTCATCTTCTGTCATCCCCTTTCTCCTCCTGCCCTCATTTTTTCCCAGCATCAGGCTCCTTCATACCATGTAAGCCAAAGTATAGGAGTTTCAGCTTCAGCATCAGTCCTTACAATGGATATTCAGGATTGACTTCCTTAGGATTGACTGGTTTGATCTCCTTGCAGTCCAAGGAACTCTCTTGGACTTGCATAGCTGTTATGGGTCTTGTCTAAATCAAAGAGTTTGATATTTGACCATTCTGCCATATCTTGTTCTCTCCTAATTATACACAGTAGGTCTATTATTCTTATTTTATAACAATTTGTTTATCTAATCTTCTGGCACAATTTTATTAAATCAGTATCTGTTGAATTTCTATATCCATACATAGTCCTGTAATTGTTATGACAAGTTAGTATTATTGCACTTCATATTTGCCTCGTGCCCCTGAAATACATGGTAAGATCATATGTGCATGCTTAGTTGATTCACTCATGTCCAACTCTTTGTGGCTCCTTTGTCCATGGGATTCTCCAGGCAAGAATACTGGAGTGAGTTTCCATGCCCTCCTTCAGGGAATCTTCCCCACCCAGGGATTGAATCTGGGTTTCTTATACTGCAAGACTACATGGTCTCTCATCCTGGCAATCATAACACCATTCTAGAAAGTGTCCCTGTATCTGTCTCCTATATTGTCTATCTTGCCTCTAAAGAGGTATTCAGGGCCATACATTTGACTCCATTCCCACATTTGGTGGAAAATGAGAATGAACTTTGAATACATTAATGTAAATGAAGTATTTCAGATATAAAAGGACAAATATTATAAGATTCCTCTTATATGAGGTACCTAGAATATGTAAATTTTAGAGACTGAAAGCATAATGGAGGTTGCCAGAGATGGAGGAAAGAAGGAATGGAGAGTTATATTTAATGGGAACAAAGTTTCTGTTTGACATGATGATAAAGTTCTGAAACATTATCCTGATGATAATGTTCTGAAAATGAATAGTGCTGATAATTGTACAGCACCGTCAATGCACATAATGATATCGGAGTATGGTATTAGTTGCTCAGTTATGCCTGACTTTGTGACCCCATGGACTGTAGCCTGCTAGGCTCCTCTGTTCATGGAATTCTTCAGGCACAAGAGTGTGTTGCCATTTCCTACTGGCATAAATTTAAAATGGTTGTTTATTTTATGTATGCTTTATCACAATAAATGTTTATTTAGTAATTTATTTAAAAAAAGCTCAGTGGTCTTCTCATACTTTTAAGATAAAGAACATACTCCTTATCATGCTCTTAATCCTTGGAATGACTTCTATGTATCTCTATAGTCATCTTCCATTCCTACACTTCAGAATATTTCAAATATGCCCCACCTCCTTCCATCAAAGAAGCTTCTCACATATAATGCTCCCTGTTTCTGGAGCATTGCAACCAGCCCTGTCCTGAACACCATCTGTCGGCTGGTAGCCAGCACAAATTCTGCTTCAATCATTATTACTTCAAAGAAGCCTTTCCTGAGTGTTCATTTCAGGTTAAATCTCTCTATGGCCCACTCTTTGAGTACCTTGTCATTCTCCTTTGTAGTCCTGGTCAGAGCTGTGTGTCTTCATAGGTGTGACTCCAAGTATGGCTGGTTCTTCCCTTAGACCATCGCTGACAGAGAATGGCAGAGACAGCTCTGATTCTGCTTCCAGGAGAGTGCCTGCTATGTGGCAGATGCTCATGAATATATATTTTGAATGAGTGAAGTCAAAGTCACTATCTTGTGTTCCCTGTCACTTTTTTTTTGTGGAAGCCTTACCTTTTATTTGTACGACAGCAAGCAGATGACTTTTTCCTAAGCATGCATTTCCAACATGTAAATAAGAAATATAGGCCAAAGCATTTTTTCTAACTCTAAAACATGAATTTTACTGGGACAGCATCTGCTTCTTCATCAACCAAAAAGTTGTATGCAATCAGAAATCTGCATACCATGCATGATACTTTCAATAGTCATAATCGTATACTGATAACAATGGCTACAGAAAAGTCAAACACATGCATATACTTATGACACACAAGGAACATTTTTGTTCATCATAGCAATGCCACAGGTTGCTGCCACTATTAACAGATGGAGGTTAATAGTGGCAGCTTAGACCTAGAATCTTGACCTAGAATCTTGAAGGAACCACCAACTTAGACCTAGAATCTTGAAGGAAGAATACATTTATATATCTCTATCCATTCTTGATGTGCTGCTGCTGCTGCTGCTGCTGCTAAGTCGCTTCAGTCATGTCCGACTCTGTGCAACCCCATAGATGGCAGCCCACCAGGCTCCCCCGTCCCTGGGATTCTCCAGGCAAGAACACTGGAGTGGGTTGCCATTTCCTTCTCCAATGCATGAAAGTGAAAAGTGAAAGTGAAGTCACTCAGTCATGTCCGCCTCTTCGCGACCCCATGGACTGCAGCCTACCAGGCTCCTCCGTCCATGGGATTTTCCAGGCAAGAGTACTGGAGTGGGGTACCATTGCTTTCTCCGTCTTGATGTTCTAGCATGTATGAAAACTAGACATAATTTAAGGCAAATGTGTTTAAGAATTTTTTCTAATTTCTAAGTAAATTCATTGCATTTTTAAATGAATTGCTGCTTATATAACTCAACTATGAATTAATCCATTGCTCAGAAAAATAATATTAAATTTATTAAGCGCCTAATATGTGCCTAACAACTTTGAGCTAGGGATAAGACATATACCTAAACATTAACTTTAAAGGGCTTGCAAAATTGAGTCAGATACATTGTATCCTCACAAATGAAACAATTAGAATATGCCACAATATATTGTGCTATCTGACCAAATACCACATGTGTGACTCCATATATGAAAGGTTTGCAAACACAATATGCTTTTAGTTTTATAACTTTGCCTGTGCATATTCTCATGTTACCCATGCATCATCAGCACATCTTTCTGTCCATGTCTCAGGAATGATGCACAAGTATTAATGACCAAAACTTAATGTTTAAATCCTTAGCAAAAAGCGCTCAGTAAATATAGTATAATATTGCCCACGTCACTCTATGTACTCTGTGTACAGACTGGTAAATCCTCTGTGGCAGTCCTATTTTCCACACATCTACATTTTGAATTTTGACATCCATTCTTTTATTCCCCATGATCAGGAAGCAAGTGACAAGACCTTTTCAACTTTTCTGAAATAAAGTCATCCACAATTAAAATGGTTTACTGGAAACAGATGGACTTCCCACAGAGATTAACCCAATTATCTTTGGTTTAAGAGCCAGAAAAAGCCATAAGATCATTATCTTACAAGACAAGAATTTTATCGTGATGCCAATCTCATTACATGAGTGAATGGAGGTGTTTAGTGATAGTTTTCCTGCATAAATATTCTTAATAGATTAGTTTTTCAAATTCTTGGCTGCTCATTATTTTCAAATGATAGAGCTTGACAGATGAGTGGTGGTGTGCATTACAGAGGCCTGAGACTCTGCTATTTGTAGCTCCCTCCACAAAAACAAGAGAACTACTTTCCAACAGCAGGAAGAGCTTCACTTTTATACACACTTCTAAGAATATTCAAACCTGTGCTACTTTTATCTCATTTAGGAACAGTACTTAGAGAAATCAGATATTTTTTTTTAAAAAAAGGCTTTTTCCCCAAACACCTAAACCATAACTATTTGAAACTTTGAGGTACATTCAATTTTTCAAAAATAAATTCTCCTAAGGAATCTGCCTGCAATGCAGGAGACCTGGGTTTGATCCCTGGGTTGGGAAGATCCCCTGGAGAGGGGAAATGCTACTGACTCCAGTATTCTGGCCTGGAGAATTCTATGTACTGTATAGTCCATTCGGTCACAAAAAGTCGGACAGGATTGAGTGACTTTCACTTTCTAGGAAAGTTAGAATTTTTATTTCCATTTTTGGAGGGTGATAGGGTGGTAGTTGTCATGACTAAAAGGGGAAGCTCATAAGGAGTGCTCTTTATGTTTGTCTTCATATATTCAACAAATATATGTATTTACGTGTCCAATCAAGCATGTATGAGGGAAGAGAAAGCCTGTGCTTTATGTCAAAAGGGGGAATTAATTTGTCTGTAATGTGACAAGATGAGATGACCACTCATAAAACAAAAACAACTCTGGATCTAACACTGATCCTGCAATGGGGTAAATAAGTAGCATTGTTCCTTTAAGAACTAAGATGTTAGTTCTCATAAAATTATGTTGCTTACTGATTTCTGGTTGTGAGAGCACTACAACTGATGACTATCATGTCAGCATTTCTAAAACTGGTGCCATTAATACCTATTATACAGAATGCTTGTAAATGCTAAATAAGACAACGCCTAAATGTTTCCTAAACTGTAAAGTGTTAGTGTGAATTGCTAAATTTGTTGTAGTGACAGATAATTCATCTCCTTCCCCTGACAGTGAGCTGACTTCTCCACTGGGCATATTAGACACAGTGTCTAATTTTAGGGGCCAGGAAAATCCTTAGTTTTATTTTATTTCAACTTACTTTAAAATCAGAAGAAAAAAGTAATATAATAGTGAATATATTAATATAATGAATTCATCCTGGATTATTACATTCGTCTTATGTCAACAGAGTCATAAATGTATATTTCTGGTTGGTTGTCTTTTATAAAACAAGAGGCGAACAAAGACAAAAGTGATTAGGGCACACAAAAGTCATAATGCAACTGTCTTCACTCTATATAAAGTTATCTACATATTTGAAGCTATCTCAGTTCTGAACTTCTCAGAAATTTGTGCATTTATTTCATCATAGGATGGAGGAAGAGTCAGAGGTGCACATTCCACATTCACATCTGGATGAAACACACACTAAGCTTTCTAAAAATGTTGGTAAGAGGAGTTCTCTCTGTGATGGTCCAATGGTTCTTATCTCTAAGTAAACATGGTCTTAAAAGCAAAACCCATTCATTTTTCCTTGGGTCATGTAACTTTCCTAGAAACACTGGACCTTCCCTGGCCAAGGATTGTCCACGGTTTTTGTTGGCCTAAAATTTTAAATGAGGACTAGCGAGGAATAAGACAGTTTGGCTTTGTTTTCTGTTCCCACATTAGTTCCCCATGCACTTTGAAATGAGTCTATGAATTTTTCCTCAATCTATCTATCTACTGCTTGTTTGTTATCTACTACTTACCCATTCATATATCTATTTCTCTCTTTTTCTAACTTGTGTGTTCTCTCTCTCTCTCTTGCTCTCCCTGTCTATTCATTCATCTATCTATATAACTATCATCTAGATATCTAATTTCTACTGTTTTAATGTAGAGTAATATGTAAGAAAGATAATGAGAAATAGTGCATAGTACAATTTATATATATATATTATATATATGTATGTATATATGTGCATATATATATATATATATATATCTCCACAAATTAGCACTCTAAAAATTTAGTGGATACATATATTTTTACGCTTATGGATAAAAGACATAAAAAGTGGGTAGTTATGGGGGAAATGAAGGAGGGGATAGAGGATGAAAGGAAGAAAAATAAAATAGAACAAGATGAGTTCTTTCATTCTTGTATCATAAATGAATGACTGCAGCATAATGTTTCACTATCTATACTGAGTCCTTAGAAGAATATACAGGAATTCAAAAGAAGCAGGTAGTATTGTGAGTCAGAATGGGTAAGGATTACTTTAGAGGGAATGCAGAATTTGAATTATGTCTTGAAGGAGAACTGCAATATGTGTACATAAAAGGAGGGACAGGATCCGATTCATGAAAGGAAAGAGCAGAGCAAAATCTGAGGGGTGGGTCAGTGTAAAGAAGGTCTGGGGGCACTTAGTAAATGCATTGCCATTCCAAGTATGAAAATGGAGCCCCAGGTACACTGTGGCCAGTGGAGTGGCATTTGAAAGGGCTTGTCCTCATTGTGAAACCATAGGGCCTTTTCAAATAGAGCTTTTGTGGACAGACACATAGATAATGGGGATGTTAAAATGGGCCATGTCTCTTTTCTGAAAGAAAAGGAAAAAAAAAAAAAAGCTGCACTCTTTCCTCTCCTCTTGCTGTAACAATTCAGGGAAAGAAAAGAAGTCTATCATTCAACTGATCCCAGGGAAAAAGACAGGCAAGGTCACGTCCCCTCATACAGAGAGATACAGCCCCAGAGAGACCTGGCCTGTGATCTGCTCCCCATTAGGGTGGTGTGGCTTCTCTTAATAGGGCCTCGATCATTTTTCAAGTGGCAAATCTGTCCAGCAGAAGGCGGTGAGCTATTGTTATCATTTATTCTGATCCATGGAACCCAGTTGATAAAAAGGTTAGAAATGCCACCTCTAGACATGTACTACATCAGATGTGCTTAAAACTGCAATTCAGACAGAGCTCCAAATAGTTTCTGCCTCTCTTGTCATCTCTTGGGCAGGAATAATAACTTGCAATAATAGAGGCCCTTTTTGCTTCTGGGTTAGTATTAAAGGAATGAATATAATTTACAACCTTTTTAGAAAATACATATCTACATATAGTAGCAATACAATACCTGTGAAGATATTGAACTGATCAGTATGAATAAATGTAGTATATTGTGAGAGATGTAATAATGAGAAAGAAGTAAGAAGGAACATACTTTTATTTAAATTTCCAAGATCATTTAACACTCACATTGGCCATTCCTATATTTTAAATATAGTAATAACTACTCAGGTATATATTCCACTGTACACATCATGTATTTTCTAGGCATCATTTAGCTTTTTTCTAGTTTATATACATACTTTTTCTTCCCAAACATTCCATATTATAAAAACTTATTCTATTATTTTTATTATAATTCCTAGAGTTAAAATATGTAAGAACTGAGGCTCACATAATACATTTCTCTATAATCTCATATATTCATTCATAAGAATTTATTGCTAATCTGTAATGTTGTCCAGGTCCATTTAGCATGAATATTACACTAAATTCTATACTAGCTTGTCATTCCTTGAAGAACATACATGTTAGTGGCTGACACTGGACTAATAAAGTAGAATAGAACTATGTAAGAGAGAACTAAGTAATAGATGAAAGGTTTATGAATACACACACAACCACCTGATTAACGAAAATACAACCACTGCACTCAGATTGCCCAAATGACTGCCGTTTTCTGCTTGGTGTTGTTTATCCACAAAATGTCAAGAAACAAGAAACCAAAGAAAAGAAATATAGAAATTTTAAAAAGAAAATAATGTTCTGGGGTAAACACAAAGCTGGCCCAATCTCAGATACTTTTTGCATTTCTGCAAGGATGTGAAATGGTGTTACAAGCATTAGTCTTCATTATCAATAGGTTCTTCAGTCAAATAGTATTCAGTTATGTTAGGCAGACTGGTCTACCAAGGTCTCACAAAGGAGTCAGATTCTTTAGGAAAGAAAATACAAAACAAAAGTTGAAATTCAGTTTGAACTGACAAATAACACAAGCCCCAAACAAAGCAAAGCAAATTAAACAAAACAAGGGTAACCAACAAGTAAAATATTGACAATGATAAGTAGGGTTGAAATCATCCTAGAAAACAGATATCCTCTTATATATACAAGAACTGGGTGCATCCATGTCATCTCTCCCTAACTCTGGAGAAACATCTCTCAGGAGTGGGGTCCTGCTAATACACCCCTAGGGAATTTTCTGGAACAGCAGCTCCCATGGCTTTGTTGAATGGGGAGAAGGGGCAATGATGGCTTGCTTGGATTATTTTTGTTTCTTTCATTTTGTTTTATTTTTTTTTTAATTTTTATTTTATATCTGACAGAATTCTGCATTGCTGGACTGATGACGTAACCACCAGGAAGTTGGAGGCGATATCCTTCAGCACACAAGAGATATTGAAAGCTACAGATCTTTAGATGGCAGTTGACATAATCTATGCAGTTTTGATTAGCTTCTAAAGAAAATTAGTCAGTTTCCTCTCTGGTTTACCTCCTTGGGTGTCTGCTAGAATAATACAGGATTATTTGAGTTGGTTTATACATAAAATTTGATCACTTATTCATGGTAAAATATTCTGAGTGCAAACCAGTAAACTATTATAATGGGTTTATATAGAGTGGATAGCCATAAGAATGAAAAAGGGAGAAATAAATAGTACAAGAAACCAAGATATAAAGAAGATTGAATATTATTTTTTTTCTGTATCTGTTTAAGGAGATATACAGGAAGTAGCAAATCCAAAGTTTGGGGTCCAGGCATCCTGGAGAAATGCAGCATTATTACAGAGGAAAATTGAGAGGAAAAGCTGATATGTAAAGAATATAAATAATTCTGTATTAATTCAATAAAAGTTAATGTCAAACTGAGAAACACTAAAATAAAGTGGGAAAGAAGCTCAAGAATTTAAATACAGTTGGACATTTTTAAGCTAACTTGGAAAAGTATATGAGGAAAGTTAATTTTGACCAGATACATAAAAGAAGGAAATAATATGAAGTTTAAAAGTTATATAAGGTTATATGAGAGCTTAGGACACTCTCTTAGAGTTTAAAGTAATCAGGCTTATTTGGGGTTGGGAATCACAGTATCCTTTACTATAAATTTTTCCTTCATTGAATTTCCTTCACTGAATCAAAACTACTAGAATAAGGAGTGGTGGAGACAGGACCTAGTCAGTAAGGAGAGGATGGGAAAAAGAGTCTTCATAGAGTGAGGGCAGTATTCCGCATGAAGCCTTAGTGATGCCTAAACTATCAGTAACAATTAGAAACTAAAGTCATCAAATAACAAAGATAATTTTCACTTTTTGTGTTAGATAGATCAGGGAAGGGGAATTTTGTAATTGCCTATGAAACAAATTAATGCTGTCTTATTACAGCTCACCTATACTTTATAAAATTCATATGAGTAGTTAGCACACCATATTAATCAATGTTTTTCATAGAAAGTAGGACATGGGGTCCTTTGGCTGAAAGATAGGATCAAAACAAATATGTTTATGCTATATTCTTGGTTTTACCAATGATGCCTTCTACTTTCTTAGAAAAGTTATATAGATGGATGACCTTCTTTTGTGATAAGATAACAATAATATATACTTGCAAAATTCTCATGAGTGTTTGAAGGACTATTAATACTTAGCTAATATTTGCCAAGTGCTTTGAAGATGGAAAGTGCTAAATTGTGTCACTATAATGTCATGCTTGTTCCAAGTTAATGAGTTCAGAGGGACATAGTCCACCAAATGCACATTTTCTGGAAAAAGTACAGTATCCTTCTGCCTCCCCAGGTAGAAAATGTCAATAACATGCAGAAGTCATCTCATCAATCAACTGAAACATGGTAAGTGCCTTTGAAATTGTATCAATCATCACCATCACCATCACTATTCTTACCATCCTTGCTCTGCAATTCATATTCTGATGATCTACTGATGCTGCAATTTGATTAGAATTTACCTTTGAAATAACTAATTAATAAAGTATGCAAAAAATCAATATTTTTAAAAGCAAAAAGGTCTTTAAAAATCAACTTTTTTATCTCTATAATACTTAATACATTTGTTTCATACACCTAGATTCTAGAGTTCTAACTAATAGGGGTAATCAACGTCTATGTTGGTATTCTATAGATACAGTTTGTAGCACATTTTATTCTATAACCCAAACTTTTTGGCAAGATTTTAGGTATTTTAAGAATTATGTAGGTCTGAACTCAATTAAATTAGATGCACAAAGTGAAAAAAAAAAATCACAGATCACTGGTGCTGAAAGATTCCTCATATCCAGGTCATTAGCCCCTTTGCAGATTGAGAACAGATCAAATCATTGCATTGATCGATAGCCACAGATGTCTTAATCTCTCAAAATCTGTTTTTTTCCCCCACTATTCAAGTCACACACTGTTTGCTTTGAATATTATAATACTCTTACATGTAAAATATATTTTTCTCCTTTCTCTAATTCACCATCATCCTCAATCTTTGTGTACTTCAATACATATCATGTATATTTTCACTTCTGTCTCTGACATTACACTTTCTTGTTTCTACATCCTTTTTCTTACTATGCTTATATATATATATATTTCCAAAGATATGCTTTCCTCCATTTTTGTCCTTCTACTAACTATCTGGAAAAAAAAATAAATCCCACTAACTATATGAAAAATAAAATCCACTCATAAATTTAAAATCACCTCTATGAGAAAAACACATCTAAGCCCTCTCTTGAACTATATTTCTACATTTCTAAAACCCTGTAAGAACTCTCATCTTGGGTATTTTGCAGACTTTTTCTACCCAGTGCATTTAGGAGTGAATATATAATTCTGTCTGCAAAACTTTTCTTGCTTCTGCATTTCCTTTCTATGTAATGACAAAACAGTCCTCTTAGGATCTCAGATTTAAGCTCTCATCTTTATATCATTTTGATTTTTTTTTCCTTTCCCTTACCCATAATCCTGCCTTTGTTTACAATTTTTTACAATTGCTTAAATTGTTTACAATTGCAATACAGCCTTACTGAAACATCTACCATTCATTGTCTGCTCTCCATATTAACTGCCTGAGTAGCCTTTAACACCTTTTTTTTTTTTTTTGCATGTATTCTTTCAGTGGTTTCTTGACTGACATCCTACTTCTAATCACTGCCTAGTTCTATTCTTCTTAAGCCTCGCTCCCATATTTGTTTTTCTGATGGGGAACTTTTACTGTGTTTTTACTTCTGGCTCAGAAATGTCATGGCCCCCTTTTACCTTTGCTCTTACTTAGAGTTGTCTATCTTCTTTGCTCTGCTTTCTCAATTCTTATTCACCCTTCAAGGTCCTGCTCAAGAGCCATCTCTCTGAAAATTAACCTCAGGTATTCATTGGGAAATAGCAACTCTTCTTGCTACAAAGTTTGCTAGGTGGCCTAGGTTATATTAACAGCCACAGTAGCAAACTGCCTTTTTTTTTTTCTGTATTCCCCCCTGCCCCATGAGTATATACTACACAAACTTTTCCTCAAAGTTGTACAGCTTCAAATGCAGGTCTGGGTTTTATTCACATTATAAAGTGCAGACGTTCAAGCTTGTTTAGAACTAAGCTTTAAAATCTAGACTTGTTCCAATCAAAAAGGAGGTGCCATCTTGATTAACCAATGGAGGCCAAATTTTCAGAGCACAATATACATTTGTTTGATTGTACTTGTCCTCTGTGTGCATATATGGTTTCAAACGTTTTTGCCAAGACAGGGTGATGGTGGTAGTAGTAATGTTGATATGGAGTGGACAGGGAAGGGAAAAAAAAAAAGGTAAAAGAAGTCAAGCTATTTGGTTCAAGGTACATTTCATTTTTCTTCTTGGCTTTCTGCAATCACAGTGTGATCACCAGCATTCATCTAGAGGCTGTTATTTCATAACATAACTGTTATTTCATAACGACCTCAAATGACAAGCAAGACATATTGCAACAAATAATTGCCCAGAATATTAATGAACTTCCCAATTGATTTTTCTACTTTGGCTAGGGCAAAAACAAACAGAACCTGGAGGATGACAGCAGATAACCATAATCTTAAGGTTACTCCAACAGCATCTACTGTTTTAGATGCGGTCTCTTTTATGAAATAGGTCAGTGTAAATTAATTTTAAACTATTAATCTTTTTAGTACACTTTTTCTTACTTTTTCATTTGCTCTGACCACCAGAGGCCCTTTGCCTCCTTCACTTGGCATCAGTAACTCTCTTACCTCAGGGACTCTACAATCTAATTTAGTTATGCATTGTAACCTGATCCTCCTTACCATAGAATACTTTACGGTTACATAAACATCAAAACATATAACTCCATTATATATATATAGTTGTTGTTCTGTTCAAAGTCCAAATCTGTGTTACCCAATGGACTGCAGAATGTCAGACTCAACCGTCCTTCACTATCTCCTGGACTTTGCTCAAACTCATGTCCATCAAGTTGGTGATGCCATCCAATCATCTCATCCTCTGTTGTCCCCTTTTCCTCCTGCCTTCAATCTTTCCCAGCTTCAGGGTCTTTTCCAATGAGTCAGCTCTTCGAATCAGGTGGCCAAAGTATTGGAGTTTCAGCTTCAGCATCAGTCCTTCCAATGAATATTCAGGACTTATTTCCTTTAGGATTGACTGTTTTGATCTCCTTGCAGTCCAAGAGACTCTTAAGAGTCTTCTTCAGCACCACAATTAAAAAGCATTATATATATATATATATATATATATATATATATTCTCTTCTGCAAAAATATATTAGCCTATTAAGGTTTCACAGACTTTCATGTCTGATACACCTAAGGCAGTGGAAGTGGGTCAGCGTGGTGGTTCCTCTACCCCTATTAGAAGGGCAGCCTATCACACAGGCGGCAGGATGAATTTTAAAGGCCACTGAGCACTGAGTATTTGTTCAATTTATCTCAATTATAAAAGCACCTGGGCCCTATGATCATATGCTCACTCACGGAATCTGGTGGCAGAAAAATGCTTCTATCATTGTTTGGAAGACTTGGCACTAATATTGAAAGATTTTATAGAACTTCTATCAACTCTCTTGTTTTACAGAGGTCCTAGTATGTAAATCAACTCACCTAAAGTCTCACAAATAATTAATGGCAAATCAAGGATTTAAACTAGATGTTCTTTTGATATACAGATCTGCACTCCTCTCAAGGTCATTTGATCAAAAGGCGTAAACAAATGGGGTTAACTGTGGTCATAGTGTTCCAGACACTAATGCACCTGAACTCTTTCTAATCAGAAGAGATGACCTAGGTAATGTTCATGTACCTGTGCTTTTCTTTCACACACTATTAATGACTCCTACCTTTCTTTACATCCCTTTTCTGTCTGGTGAATTACAAGTAATCCCTCTCCTCTCTTCAGGCTCCCTAGATTTCTGAGACGGAATTCGTTGTTCATCCCTGGCAGTTTCATAGCCTACTTGACACCTCTATTAAAACACTAGGTCTATTAAAATATTGTGATTTTTACCTGTATCTGTTTTATTCATGGACTTTCAAATCTTTGAGATTAGAGGCCACAACCATTGCATGTATTTGCTTCTACAACTAAACTTTGGCTAGTACAGAATTAGTACTCAAAGTATATTTGCTAATGAAGGCATCAAGATAAAAGATGGGAAGAATTAATAGAGATTTTTAACATTTTATTATTCTGCCACATGATTTGCTTTACATACCCATATACACACACTGTAAATCTCAGCCAGTAATTGGGAGTTACTGGTGGAGGAAGAGGGGAGAGAAATGGTCATCCTTCCTTCCTTTCTTTCTTTTGTTTTTTTGGTATATTTCTCACAAGTGGACCGGAGTAAATGTTAAGAGAATACAGTAAGTCATCAAGAGATTTGGACAATATTAGCTTTGACAAAATGTCCTATACTCTTACCCTGTCTCAGTTTCCTGGTGTCTCGAGTAGAAATAAGACTCTCTCAAAGGTATCAGTGAAAGAGAAATTAAATATTTGACATGAGGCTATTTGAAAATATATAAAAATAATGCTCACTAAGTTATTATTAAGAAAACAATGACTGTAATTATGATAATGGTGCTCCAGAAGATTAGGAAAAAGGCATGGGTCTGAACCTCTAATGAAAACATTTTTAGGCAACATCAAATTATCATCAAATTGTCTTATTGAATGTCATTGCCCCAAAACTTCTTGGCTTCTTTAGTCATCAATAATCTCAGCTACCATTCAGCATTTCATCCTCTTCAATTATTATCTTTTGAACATACAGAGGTAGCCATTTTCTACAGGAGGCATTTTGGTAAGAATCTGGGCTCTAAATGGTACTGTAAATTTGAAATTTTAACTTCCTTAGCTCTGTCACTGTATGTAGGTTTAAAAAAACTCACTAAGCTTTAGCCACTTTATCTGTCAAATGGGAACAATAATTGAAGATGTCTTGTAGGGCTCTTGTTATGATAAAATAAAATATTAATGATTTTATGCACTGCTTAGCACTAGAGTATATACTTAAATAAATAAAAAGTAAAGCATTATCAGTTATCTAAAATTTTACTAGATAAGATATTCTCTGTGATCTCTTGTCATAATAGAAATTTTAATATTGTAACTTTACTTCTTTATAAGTAAAATACTTGCATAGTTAGGAAAGTACAGGATTTGAAAACAGCCCCAGATTCAAGTATTGGCTCTGTCTCAGATATTAATGTGTAAACTGGATGATAAGTGAATTACATAACACATGATATTTTTCAGCTAAAATAAGCAACATATATAAACTTTGCATGGTAGCTTTACAGTAAAAATCACATAATGATAATAAAAAATGTTGATGAAAATAACAGTAAAATGGTATACCCATGTTGTGAGACTTAATATTCTGGCTTTTAACACTGAATGATCTAAGCAATGAACATTTCTTAATTCCCTGCAACAACCCATTTGACAGACAAGGGAACTAAGGGTCTGGAAGGTTTAATGACTTCACTGAAATCTTATAATTAAAACGTGGAGGATACATATTCAAACTCCAGCTCTCAGACCCTGGAGTCCAGGTAGACAGTGAACATTGTGTTATGTTAGCCTGACAATAAATGACAGCTATAATTGGACTAAATCTCCTGCGATACTCAAATATTCATAGGAAGGCTAGCACCAGCTTGTCTCCTCTCAGATACAGCATTCTGGGGAGTCCCTTAGCAATAAGTAGAAGATGGATCTGAAGTGGGGGGTTATCCCAGAGCTCCAGAGTTAGGAAGAGATGAGCAGAGGTACAAGGGTCCAAAAGTAAACTGTTAGTTGGGACTAATTTCTCTCAGTCTTTACTAATAGTTACTCCATTTCACAGAATGGGACAAGATAATTCTCCTATAGAACTGGATCCAGGCATTAATGACAGAGAAGCCTCAGGAGTCCATAATCTTGACTGAATCCCTGAGATATGGCCTTGGGGGCAGTGGGACCACATCGTGGACACGGGTTCTTGCCTTCTCCATCTGCCCAGTCTGAACAGCTAGTGGACGGGAAGCAGTGGGGTGTAAGGATGAAAAGGTAAGGTTAGTATAGGGGCCATAGACCATGTAGAATAGAGCATTGTCTGTCCCAGTAATTATGTCCCTCTTCTCCTGCAGTTGAAATATTGGCCCTACAGTGAAGAGCCAGGGTAGAAGATGCCAGCCGCCTGGGCAGCAAACCGGAGAGAGCTTGCTCCTGTGGACCCGTCCCCCGTCCGAGGTCGGCGGTGGCGGGCGGTGGTCCTGGCCAGCCTTCCTGTGCCAAGAAGAAGCAGCGGCACGATAGGCCGCCCACCGGTAACAGCGAACACTGGTCTTGATGATTAATATGGATTTTCAAATACTCAGTTCTTGAGGGAAAACACGTTATTAATAGTAGGAGAGCCAGAGGAATAATAAACTACTTAATTTTATTTGCTTTTAAGTCCACGTCCCCAGCACTAATGCTGCGTTCTTACTGATGACTCTCGCTCAGGTTTTCACTTCTTTGGCGGTGACCAGCTATTCAGTCTATTAAATCGCCTTCCTCAATCCCCAAACTCATTTGAGGGCTCGGCACTTTCTCCCTCCCGCTGCCACCTGCAAACCTACCTTTTAAAGCCCTTTCCTTCCATTTGTTCTCTAAACAAAACTCCGCAGCCGTTGCAGCACTTCCTTTCCAGATGCTGCTAACAACAAATTATTCCCTACGGGTTTTAGCTAGGATTTCACCCCTGTTCCATTTGGCTCGCAGGACACATTTGTTGAACTCAAAAGCCTTTTAACTGCCTTTTTTTCCCTTCCTTGGGAAAACTCATAAGAGCACAGTTTTCCTCCCCACAGCAACTGACAGGCTCCAAAAAAATGAAACACAGAAAGAAAAAAAAAAAAAAAGATACATCTATCAAGCAAAGCTTTGATAGTTGACCTATTTGGTCACTATCTCTAACTGTAACTCCATATTTTTTTCTTTTCTACTTTTTGTTCCATTTAAAGATCTATTTATATTCATCTGGTAAATAGTGAGGATAGGACACCATCTGACTAACTCTGAATATTTAGTGACCCTGAATTTAAATTCAACTGCAGAGTTATACATGTTTTAGGAATCTGAATAACCCTGTTCTTAAATTTTTTGCAGCATGCTCATAGTATTGTAAATAGATAGCTGAACAACAAGAAAAATTGTGTTTCTGCTGTTGCCGTTGTTCTGTATTCATTTTGTTTTGTTCTGCATTTTAAGTACACATCAAAAGGATAAACTCTAGAATAAGAACAGAACTAGTTATTTGAATAAAGTTATTGGAAATAGAGAAAGTACTGTCTGTTTGTCTTGGTTCTGTGCAGCTTATATTACCTGGCATGCATTTTTCTGATGTCATGAACACCCTAACTCTTAAGAAGTTAACATGCATGTTAATTTGCAAGTAATTTTGGTGAGGGTTAAAGCATGGAGCCCAGTTGTCAACATAATATATATCTGCTGCCCTTGACTTAAGGACTCTGATATGGCCAGGTGTGGTCCCCACTGAGTGACAAATTCAGGGTCTGAGATTAACATGATTAGACATATGGCTTTTTCTCTGTGGAGTTGGACATTCTAAATAAATAAAGAAAAATATATACTTGTATCTTAAGAATATTTAATTAAAATATCTACAACCTAAGCTCTAGGGATTCCCAAAAGAGATACATTGTTGACTTCAGTACATACTCCAATAAGTTCATAGAAGGAAGACTAAGAATGAGAAATTGGGTATTGTGTTTCTTTTTTTTTTCCTTTCCTTTCTTTTTAATGTGAGCCCCTAGGTGGAGGAGGGGAGAGCTGTGACAGCCATGGCCACTGTTGGGTTATGTTTCTACTGAGTCTAGAACAGAGTCCTGTCACAGCAGGTACTCTGTAAGTATTGATTAACGGACACAAACTAGTAAAGTAAAAGGTGTCAATGGTCAAGATCCAACAGGCAAGTTAATTACCCAGAGTGGGTGAGCTGGAACTTCTAGTAATGCAACAAAGCAGAAACTTGCAAAAAAAAAAAAAAAAAAAGTCCTTGATTGCTTCTAAGAACTATCAGCCCTCACCCCTGACCTTAGGTTACAGAAAAAAAATAAAAATAAAAATACAGTAAGAGCTCAGACTGGATTGACTTTGAAGTTTACCTTGACAACATTTTTCTAAAATGTGAGTTAAGATTTTCCTGAAAAGATTTTGTTAATTGTGAATATGCTAATTATTATTTATTCTAATGACTTGGTACAAGGAAGTGATAAGATGGCAGAATTTGGGTCAATATAAAAATAACACCAAAACAAATTTAGAAACATTAAAGTGACTTAAAGTGTCTTAAGACACAACATGGGCTCCCTCACTGAAAGCTTTGAAATAGAACCTGGAAGCCTTGTCACTGATGAATAGAAGCCTATGGTAAAATGTGGGATTAAGTCATCTGAAAAATCTCTTCAAATCTAAAGTTCCTCCATTCTGCAAACCCCAAATAATCCAACTTGAAATGTGGATGTCCTAAGACATGATTCACCACTCCTTATAGTCCCATAGTATGCTGAAACCATGCAATCTCCAAAAGACCTTCCTCAAAAACTTATTTCTACTTCATTTTCTTGGTAAAAAAAAAAAAAAAAAAAAAGATTTACAATAGCCAAAAGCCTAAAGAAATGACCTGGAAGACAAGACAAGAGAAAAGCAAGGTTTTAGGAGGAAAGGAGAGAATGATGGAAAGATCTGGATTATCAGCTCAAAGCTTATTTGATAAGTGAATGATTTTACAAGTTCTCTGAAACATGTGTGGTGCACGCCTCCCTATGTCCAACTTTTTGAAACCCCATGGATTGTAGCCTGCCAGACTCTTCCATCCATGGAATTTTCCAGACGTGAATACAAGGGTGGGTTGCCACTTCCTCCCCCAGGGTATCTTCCCGACTCAGGGATTGACCCAGGGATCAAACTTGCATCTCTTGCATCTCTTGTATTGGCAGATATTTATCACTGCACTACTCTGAAACATAAAGTGCATAAGAGGATACTAGTTAGATAACAAGAGATGCAAATAATTTTAAAGTGATCAGAATCAGGAGCCCATAAAATATGCTTATTCATATTCAAATTTTTTAATATCAATATTGTTCTATTAAACAACCTAGAGGCCTTTCACTATAAGTCCAGCCACATCAATGAGGAAAGACAAATAAATGTACCCACTATTTCTTGGGCAGTTATTCATAAATATAAATAAAACAAGGTGAATATGGAAGGCCAGATCCAGACCTAGGGATGAATCATTTTAAAGAAGCAAATTCTGGCCCTGGGCAAACATAGACACCCAGCACTCCCCTGAGCCCTCAGTCTTCTCATTTTGTAGGAGAAAAGTACATTCCTAGTTTAATCTCTCTAATTAAATAGCAATACTCCCATAGCTTTTGAGGTGGTTACATCCGAAAGCAATGAAACCTAGGATTCCTTCACTCAAAGAATCCCCTAGTTATCTGTCTTCTAGGTCACATATCACAGGAGAGACCCTTAGGGCTGAATTTTTAAAAGGCAACTGGGCTTTTTCCTGTGAAGATGGCAGGTGTCTTATGTATTACATTGGACAATGACATAAGAATTTCCAGCTTGAAAGACTCCTCCTATCCTGTCCTACCCTGTTGAAATGATCAAAGGTTTAAAGAATATTCATGTCCAATCCCTTAATGGTACAGAAGCTGAAATATATGTGGGGATACCCAGGAGATTTTTAAAAAGTGCTGCAGGTAAAGTTCTTGCTGTCAAAGCTTAGTAAAGCTTGCATCTTGGATGGTGTTCTCAAAATGAAGATGAAATTTCAAGATTGATTGGCTCAACTGCTAGGAAATTGAAACTTTTCATAAGTTCTCAGGCATTGTTCACAGACTTTTACTTCGAATCTCTCATAAAATATTGCTTTTCATAGTTTTTCCTGGCTTCTGAGAGCAGGCTAGTGTTCACTTTTATATGCTCTTTTATGCACTAGTTTCCACGCATTGTATTCAAATTATAAACTTCATGAGGGCCCAAAATTTGTCTGTCTTGTATATTAGCACCAAGTATTGGATATGGCATATAATAAGTACTTAAATTTTCTTTGATAAGTGAATTATTAAATAAATTGTTTCAGAATAATCTAGGTAGGTTTTACAGTTAATTTTAGCTGTTTCTAGCTTGGAATAAGAGGGTAAATAAGCATTGTTTTTATTTTTTTTTTTCTAATAAAAATGTTGACATGATTGCTCCTTCTGTAACATGCAATTAAAATTACATTGCCATTAGGGATGTTGAGAGGACCTATGGGCATAAGCTACACGATGACTGAGCTCTTTCCATTTCAGAATAACCACATTTATATAAAGGTTTGCCAATGTGTTTTATTGGTAAAGCTGCAGATGGTGACTGCAGCCATGAAATTAAAAGATGGCTTGCTCCTTGGAAGAAAAGCTATGACTAACCCAGACAGCATATTAAAAAGCAAAGACATTAGTTTGCCAACAAAAGTCCATCTAGTCAAAGCTATGGTTTCTTCAGAAGTCACATATGGATGTGAGAGTTGGACTATAAAGAAAGCTGAGCACCAAAGAATTGACACTTTTGAACTGTGGTGTTGGAGAAGACTCTTGAGAGTCTGTTGCACTGCAAGGAGATCTAACCAGTCCATCCTAAAGGAAATTAGTCCTGAATATTCATTGGGAGGACTGATGCAGAAGCTGAAACTCCAGTACTTTGGCCACCTGATGTGAAGAACTGACTCACTAGAAAAGACTCTGATGCTGGGAAAGATTGATAGTCAAGAGGAGAAGGGGATGACAGAGGATGAGATGGTTGGATGGCATCACCAACTCGATGGAAATGTGTTTGAGTAAGCTCCATGATTTGTTGATGAACAGGGAAGACTGGCAAGCTGCAGTCCATGGGGGTCACAAAGAATCGGACATGACTGAGTGACTGAACTGACCTGAATATGTTTATCTTCCCCACATTATTTAAAAAAAAAAAAATCAGTAGTTTGTTTTAACCAAGGATTTCTTAAAATCATATATATTAGAGTATCTTCATCTTTATACACATCCAGCTGGGAACCACACATAAATCATCACTGATCAGAGCTCAGCTCTACCCAATTTGTACAGAACTCAAAGGGCTGGCTAGTGCTGATGAAAGCCAGGCTGGAATTTTTCTTCTAGGATCTTGAATGGTAATAGGTTCTTTTTCTGCCTACAGTTCTACAGTTGCACTGAATTTTTTTTTTTTTTTAATACCTGAAAAGAGGTACTCAATATTTGAGATTTCTTTATTTGTACATTTTAGGAAGTTTGAGAAATTGTATGGAATTGCTCATATAAAGTCTGTACTGAAATCTCCTTGCTGGAGTACATCATGCAAAATGCTAGACTGGATGAAGCACAAGCTTGAATCATGATTGCAGAGAGAAATATCCCTGCAGGGAAGCCTGGCGTGCTGCAGTCCATGGGATTGCAAAGAGTCGGACACAACTGAGCGACTGAACTGATCTGATACTGAAATCAAGACATTTGTCTGCTCTCATTAATAACTACATTTTATGACTAGAGCAAGCTTCCACTTTACTGTTCTTTTATTGAGTCATATGGCACAATTATTAATTGCTAATATGTATTTAGAAGACAAAAACAGACACCAGAAAAGTAAATTTTGTGGTATATTCTTGGATTATCTCCCAGATCTTTTGACTCTTTTAAATCTTTATCAATAACCTCAATTGAAATTGTTAAGCTTGAAAAATTTAGGGAAAATGTATTTAAAATACCAGAGTTTAGAGAGAAAAAATGTTATCTGGTTGATTAGAATTTGCAAAGTTACTTTATAGTTGAATTGGTATTGAGACCCAGATAATGTCCTACTGTGTTCAATGGTTATGAGGCTTGGAAAGTTCTATGAGTCTAGTCATTCTGGCTTTCCACCATCCTTGAGAAGCCCTAAGTACTTGGCTTCTAGACCAACAAAAAAAGCTCTTTTTAGAATCTACTCTGAGTTGGTCAAAGCTTAGTCATTACATAGATTTTAGCATAATAATCTCTCAGTGAAGCTTCCCTTTACTCTGTAGTTTCCAAATGTTTTCACAGGAAATAACAAAAACATAGAAGTAGATTGGGGAGTCTACTCACAGTAGGGGCAACTGTCTCTGTGTCTCTATCCAGCCCATCCAGCCTGAGTTCTATGCAGCCACTCTGAGAGCAAAGTCTAGGCACCTGCAACCCCTTTATATCCCATAGCCCAGAACTGGGAAAAATTACTAAGCACTCAACCTTTTTCAGTAGGTCAAGACCGAAATATCCTGTCTTATGGTACCTTATACCTTTTAGCACCTCATGGAGTCAGAATTTTACTTTTAGGCTTATGGGCCTAGGCCACTGTCAATTTCTGTTCACCATGTTAGCTCTAAAAACTTATTTCTTGAGCAAATTCAGAAAAGCTTAAAATACCTAAGGTCCCACAGTGAGGTAGTTATAAATTTGGGATGTCTAGACTTAGAGATGCTTTTCTTAAAAACTATACTACATTTCCTCTCCAAAATATGTTATAAACATTACTAAGGAAACAATATTCAATACAGAGTTTTAATATGAAATTTATCCTTCAATTGGATAGCAAGGAAATCCTATTTTTGAATATGTTTAACCCTCAGTACACACTTGTGCATGCACATTAGTTTTGCTTTCTTTCATATCCCAAGCAATGAGCTATGCCATGCAGCTACAAAAATGTGCATCATTAATAACTCACCTGGCATACACATCAGTAATTGGGCTTTATTAATAGCAGTGACCACTAAGTAAATGTGATTTACACCTCCTTCCCCAACTCTGGAAACTGACTTTACTGGGGCTTAGTTCCAGAGCTTTTTCTTAGCCCAGATATGAATTATGGAAAGTGTACTCTTTTTGCCTCTCTTTCCCTCCCTGATTTTCTGCACCATTTCTCTGAGGACAGGTCCTCTCAGGGTTTACCCATGTCACCCGTGTTCATTCTCTCAGACCTCTCCTCTCTCAATCCTACTATGACTCCAGAGAGAAATTTTGATGGTAGAGTATAAATGACTGGTTAACATAAAATATACATTATTTTTAAAAGGTTCATGAAAAAAGAGGATGCTAATACAAAATATGTAATTGAACTGAAATCCATTATGGATTTGTGCTTATTATGGAGACCAGTTTAGAGATTTATTTTGAGGCTCAGGGTTGCCTCCCTAATGCTTCTCAAATCAAACTGTACTGATGGCTGGCCATGGGGGACCAAATCAGTTCTCTGCATGTCCCAGAGATGATAAAAAGAAAATCTCACAGTGCAGCCCAAGACTGTTTGACAAAGCTCAGATCCATTGAATTTTTTCTTTGTCTATTGCTTACTTTCAAATTCACTTTTACTCTTTAATTAAGCTCCTTTTGGACTCTGAGGAGTTAAAGGGCTTTTCTAAAATGTAATGACAGAAAGGAGGAGTAGAGGAAGAACTCCTTTTGAAGATAATTTTTCTGCCTTTGTTTTTTTTTTTTTTTTTTTATTCCATTGGAATCCCGGCTATATCCATGCTCTGGGTCCATAGATATACATGTGGGAAAAGGCAAAGATAAATGTTGGTGAGGGCAGAAAATGAGGTTCCCTGGGATAGCAAGGTCACTTTAATAAAGGCCGTGTGTGATGTTTGGGGATAAGCATTAGTGTGTGAGAGAGAGAAAAACAGAGTTAGAAAGATTTTGAAAAGAGAGATGAAGAAGACGAAGACAAAGAAAGAAAAGAGGGGACAGAGAGGGAAAGTGATGAGGGAGGGAGGAAATCATAGAGGAGAAGAGAGAGAGCTAGGTTAGCCCTAGCTCACCTGGGACGCCCCTAATGTTAAATTTATAATAAGGAGATGAGGCTGCTAAATGATTTACTGCTAATCCCATAGCAGGAGCAGTAGGAGGTGAAGGAACAAAGGTTTACAGTCCCTTTGGAGATTTGTTTCATCTGCACATCAGCCCACAATTAATGGCCATTTAGCTGTTGTTCTCCTTCTGGACACTGGTGGATTGATTCGGTAAATAAAAGTGACAGAGCGATGTCCCGTGGAGGCAGGCGGCAGAGTCTCTGCACCTGTTATTTGTGAATCTCCACTTGCCAGGTCGTTGACCTTTAGAAGCTGGCGAAAATTAATAAATGGAAGCGCAAAGCTGCTTGCTTTTAAAAAATGCGATCAGAGGACCCAGGCAGCAGTTAGGCTGCCTTTCTTAGGAACTGGCCAGTAACCTCTGAAGAGTTATCACCTTTCAGCCTTCAGACCAGCATCATCCTTGGAGGTGATACTGCTGGGTAAGCGCTTCCCAGCCAGTCTCAACATGTGGTCCAAAAAGACCCAGGAAATGGATAAGTTGAAAGCATCTGGGAGTGGAAAACCATGGTTCACTCTGCTAATTTGGGGGTTGGCCTGCCTTGTTCTTTCTGAAGCAGTCTGGGGGCAGTTGGGGGCGGGCGGTGAGTGGCCAGCCAGACTGGGCTGCTGCATCTGAGCAGCTGTGCTTGGCATGGTGATCTGGTGAGCAAACAGCTGCAGTGGGTAACTGATCATTTGCAAATAGTTAATGACAGATTTGTCCTTTGTGTTCCCTGCCATAGGAGTGGAGGTGAATAAAAGGGAAGGAGAATCAGGCCAGGGAATTTTATAGCCACTGCTACTGAGGCTGCTATTGTTTTGTGGGTTTTTGAAAGTGATAGGAAGGTCAACCAAAGTTAACGGGGTTTTCTTCTTTCCTGGGCAAACTGCCTCCAGACCACAGGCTGTGGGAAGATCCTGGTGGTCAAGGAACATGAGACCTAAAAGGCCTAAATCAGAATGCACCAACAACCTGGTAGACTTTGATCTTTCTCTCTAACCCTCATTTTTATTTATTTTTTTGTTTGTTCTGTTTATTTGTTTGTTTTGTAACTTGGCTTTTTGCTATTTGTTTCTCAATAAATTGCAGTCATTTCGCAAGCACAATTAGCCTTTGTTTGTCATGCAGATGAGGAAAAGGCTGGATTTGATTGTGAGTTACTGAGTATTAAATAATGCACTCAATCCAGCTAGGGTGATATTTGAGGGACTATAAAATATGCCTACCCTGAAATGCCCCTAAATAGAATTGTACCATTTGCAATGCATTCATCTGGGTTAGGGTTTAAAGAATTTTCCTTTAAATGGCTAATTCCACTGGGATGAAACACATATTTTCTGATTGTGCATCTAATCTATCAGCAGGGCCTGGAAACCTTGTCATGAAAGCAGTATGTGCTGGATCTAGCCACTTCCATTTCCATTGCTGTCAATCTAACCAAGTTATCATTATGTCTTGCCTGTGCTGTGCTGTGTTTAGTCGTGTCCAACTCTCTTCAACCCCATGGACTGTAGCCCACCAAGCTCCTCTATCTGCAGGGATTCTGCAGGCAGGAATACTGGAGTGGGTTGCCATGTCCTCCTCCAGGGCATCTTAACAACCCAGGGACTGAATCCAGGTCTCTCTCATAGCAGGCTGATTCTTTACCAGCTGAACCACCAGGGAAGCCCAAGAATACTGGAATGGGTAGCCTAGCCTTCTCCAGGGGATCTTCCTCCCTTAGGAGTTGAACCGGGGTCTTGTGTTATGCTTCTAACTGTTCTATGTTTTCCTCAGTTGCCTCTTTACCACCCTCTTCCACCAGTAACCAGACTGACCCTTTAAATCAAATCCTGCCACCTGCTGAAAACTCTCTAGAGCATGGAATAACATCCAAATTATTTACCTTGACCTGTAGCCCTGAACACGAACTCTTTCTTTCTCTCATTTCCACCTACTTGCAGGCTTTTCATTTAGCATAAGGAGTTTATCCCTGCATCAACAGCTTTGAATTTGCTACTTCCTCATCCCTGGGGTTCTCTTCTTAAGATATCCACTTGGCAGACTTCTTCTTAACACTCAGGTTTCATTTCAAATGTCATCCTAGAGAAAGGACCCTTCCAACCCTCTGTGAAAAGTAGACTTCCCACTCACTGCAGTCACTCTTACAATGCCCTGATCCTCTGAGAATCCTCGTCACCTGAAAATACATTGCATAAAGTGGGGTTCAATGGGTCCTATTGAATGAAGAAATTAATAAAATTAGGAAAATTTTTGGAGTTTAACAAAGCTGGTGCTAATTGATAGAGAAACAGAACCAATCCTTCTAAAAGCAAGCAGAGGAGGAGGAAAATGAAAAATCTAGGCTATGGAATTTAACAGAAGGAGTTGGATGTGGAGGAAGCCTGGCCATGCACTACAGCGAGAGGAGAGAGACCTTGCTCAAGTGAAGTGCAAGAGAGGACAAAATGTGAAAAGTAGGTAGAAAAATCTGTGAGAGAGAGAACAAAGTAGTGTGTTTTTAAGTGCATTTTTGGGTAGAAGTAATTTATTGTATACTTAACATTAAGTGTTGAATGGCTAGCCAGTCCTTACTAAGCCAGGATGAATAGCCTCTAGGTTATGTAAAACTGTAAAAATATCCTAGCTGTTTTTCAGACTTCTTCAATCCCTAATTTCTTACATTCTTTCATGGCATTAGCAACCAATGATCTAAATGGAAACAGGTTCATAACATCCATCTCAAGTCAAGAAGGATGGGATCATTTCATGGCCTACAAGTAGCTCAACTGCATCATCTACCCCGAAGTGCTGTTAGAGGTAGTCATGAGATCCTGGCTTCCTAGTTCAGTGGTGCCAGATGGTTTATAGAGCCCCAGAGAAAGTGAGAAGTATCTTTGTGAGCCTCAGAGCCTCGTACCTGGTAATTATCACGGCTAACTCAAGAATATGGATAGCTGGAAAAGTAATTTTTTTAAGATCCAAATCAATTGAAGGCTGAACTTAAAAGAAAGCAGCATAGGGAATTATATTTTCTATGGTGCATAATCGTGTACTAGAGTCTTCAGTTTTACCATCATCATTACAGACACACTGACACACTAAACACTCACACACACAGACATATCCACATCAAATAACTTTTATTACCATAGTGCAGCTCCCATGGGGATCTCGAGGTTTTGTTGGGCTCCAGCAATGTTTAGAGCTTTTATCAACCACAGATCATTGAGGAGTTATTTTGAAAGTAGCTGAGGTACAGGCATAGAGAAGTGATGTAGGAGACAAGACAGTGATTTTCCAGTAGGAAATGGATTCCAAAATACTGTGGGAAATAAGCATTCAGTGTTTCTGCTTTAATATATCTGGGGTGGGATCTGATAATAGGCATCTCATTACCCTCCCTGTGGAAAACTGTGGAATGACTTCCCAAGTAACTTGACAGTTTAGGGGCATGGATTGACCCCCCCCCCCCCCCCCCAGTGAAGAGTACATTAAGGCAAAGTTTTGGTCATGAGAGCTTATTCCCAACTAGGGAAATTCCTTCCAAGAATGCTCCACTGTGAGGTTTTCTGTTAGGATGGTTCCAGACAACAGGTTGATTATTTTTCACTCAGACACTGAAAATAGTGGAAAGGGAAGATCAAAGGCTTACAGCTAGAGGTTAATGACTGGAATAAGTTTAACAAATAAAAGGAAAAAAAATGTTTGCTGCACACAGCATGGAGTCAACCCCTAAGAGTCACTTTAAGAATAGGTCACAAAGTCAAATACCACAGAGCATGCTATAGAAGGGCTGGACAATTTTATAATGAATAATGATGCTTAGATGGGCTTGAGCTGGGAGCTGAGGGCTACTGAGATCAACAGTAAGTACTAAGCCCACCACCTGTGAAAGAGTCTTAATGTTTTTTGACCAGAGTGGGAAGCTCAGTGTCCATGCAGGCTTATCTCCAGATCTGCATTAACCTGCTTTCATTTTCCAGGCTTCCTTTCTGATTAGCCTGCAGTCAAAGAACCTGGACATGTATTTGCTGACTATCTGGCTTACCTTGACATGGTGGCAAGGGCAGGACAGCCTTCAGACCTAAGTTAGAGAAAGTCCCACTTAATGCCCTCCTTTGATCTTAGAGACAAATTGTGGGGTTCAGATCTGCTGATTGGAATGAGGTGGAATTCTTTACAAAACTCTCCCAGAGAAAATTAGCTTGCAGGAGAATCTGACAGAACCACTCATATACAGAGAAGCACAAAGAGATGGGCTGGAGTGGAGTATGTGTGTGTCTGTGTGTGTGTGTGTGCTGGGATTGGAGGGACAGCCTGATAAAGGATACTTTTTCAGAGAAACACTTTTACAAGCATCAAAGGGATGACAAATGTGATGCAGCTTTTGTTTTTGAAAAACAAATGAGGGCGATGCCTCTAGTGTTGTTTTTCCAATTATCAAGTCCTGTCCAACTCTTTGCAACCCCATGAACTGCAGCACACCTTCCTTGTTCTTCACTATCTTCCTGAGTTTGTCCAAGTTCATGTCCGTTGAGTTGGTGATGCCATCCAGCCTTCTCATCCTCTGTTGACCACTTCTCCTTTTGCCTTCGATCTTTCCCTGCCTCAGAGTATTTTCTAATGAGTTGGCCTTCACATCAGTTTAGTTCAGTTCAGTCACTCAGTCATGTCCAACTCTTTGAGACCCCATGAATTGCAGCACACCAGGCCTTCATGTCCATCACCAACTCCTGGAGTTCACCTAAACTCATGTCCATCGAGTCGGTGATGCCATCCAGCCATCTCATCCTCTGTCGTCCCCTTTTCCTCCTGCCTCCAATCCCTCCCAGCATCAGAGTCTTTTCCAATGAGTCAACTCTTTGCAAGAGGAGGCCAAAGTATTGGAGTTTCAGCTTTAGCACCAGTCCTTCCAGAGAACACCCAGGACTGATCTCCTTTAGAATGGACTGGTTGGATCTCCTTGCAGTCCAAGGGACTCTCAAGAGTCTTCTCCAACACCACAGTTCAAAAGCATCAATTCTTCGGCGCTCAGCTCTCTTCAGAGTCCAACTCTCACATCTATACATGACCACAGGAAAAACCATAGCCTTGACTAGATGGACCTTCACATCGGGTGGCCAAAATATTGGAGCTTCAATTTCCACATCAGTCTTTCCAATGACTATTCAGGTTTGAGTTCCTTTAGGATTGATTGCATTGATCTCCTTGTATCTTTTCTTGTTGTTATTGTTGAGTTACCCAGTCAGGTCTGACTCTTTGCCACCCCATGGACTGCAGCACACCAGGCTTCTCTGTCCCTCACCATCTCCCAAAGTTTGCCCAAGTTCATGTCCATTGCATCGTTGATGCCATTCATCTATCTCATCCTCCGACACCCTCTTTTCCTGCCCTCAATCTTTCCTAGCATCAAAGACTTTTCCAATGAGTCAGCTGTTCGCATCAGATGACCAACATACTGGAGTTTCAGCTTCACTATCAGTCCTTCCAATGAGTATTCAGGATTGATTTCCCCTAGGATTGACAGGTTTGATCTCTTTGCTGTCCAAGGGACTTTCAGGAGTCTTCTCCAGCACCACAGTTTGAAAGCATCAATTTTTCAGCACTCTGCCTTCTTTACAGTCCAACTCTCACAATTATACATGACTACTAGGAAAACCATAGCCTTGACTATGTGGACTTTTGTTGGCAGAGTAATGTCTCTGCTTTTCAACACACTGTTTGTCATAACTTTCCTGCCAAGAAGCAAACATCTTCTGATTTCATGGCTGCAATCAATATCTACAGTGATTGAAGAGCCCAAGAAGAGGAAATTTGTCACTACTTCCACCTTTTCCCCATTTGCCATGAAATAATGCTATAATCTTATTATTATTATTTTTAATATTTAGTTTTAAGTAGGCTCTTTCATTCTCCTCCTTCACTGTCATCAAGAGGCTCTTTAGTTCCTCTTCCCTTTCTACCGTTAGAGTGGTATCATCCGCATGTCTGAGGTTGTTGATTTTTCTCTTGCCTATCTTGATTCCAGCTTGTAACTCATCCAGCCCAGAGTTTCTCATGATATGCTCAGTGTATAGGTTAAACAGGGTGACAGCAGACAGCCCTGTCATACTCCTTTCTCAGTCTTGAACCACACATACATAGGAGTGTTCTTAAAAAAGCTGTGAAACAGGATATATAATTCTGACATTGTTGCAAACATATTGGAATGCTCCTTTGAATATTTACTTTTGAGCTGATAATGTATTCCTTTCAAATAATCCTTATTATAACCAAATTACAAGTTACTTTAAAGGCAACATTAGATACAAAAGCTTATGTCTATCTTTTGTCTCTTAAGATTGGGGTGAACTTGGGTGAACCACTTGTCTTTTGCAGGCTTCAATTTCCCATTTGTCAAGTTAGAATAAAACAGTATCAACCTCCTAGAGTCATTGAGAGAATTAAATAAATTAATGTATTTAAAACTTTAAATGTTTCGAATAGTGCTCATGATATAATAAAAACAAACAGATCTCTGTAAAAAGTTACTTAATATTAGAATCAAGATGAAGACTGTTAAAAGCATACAGGTAATTGAGTTAGCAGTACATTTTTAGTGCAAAATAATTAATGAGACATATGTCACCAGACACAAGCTGTTTGCATTTATGTGGCTAGGATCACCATCTACCACTTTCCTCACTATTTTTACCCAGAGCCTCTTCTCCTGCCAGACTTATAACATCATTTCAAGGGGTGAAAATATTCTGCCTCCCAACTTTGTGAATTTGCACTGAATAACCTTTCCAAAGCCATTCAGCATTGTGAGGTGTTCAGAATTCTAGGCATTTTTCTATTCCCCATAAACAAGTAAATGATTCTGATAACTGAATGATTTAAAATTCAGAAGAAAAAAATGCTTTTTGTTTGGTTTTTGTATTTATGCTTTCCTTTAAAAAACTACTGCTGGTTTAGCAACCCAATATTTTAAAGCCTATTTGTGTCAAAGGGCTTCCCAGTTGGTGCTATTGGCAAGGAACGTACCTGCCAGGAGATGCCAGAGAATTTGGGTTGGATCCCTGGATCAGGAAGATCCCCTGGAAGATGGCACGGCAACCCACTCCAGTATTCTTGCCTGGAGAATCCGATGGACAGAGGAGCCTGGTGGGCTACAGTTCATAGGATCACAAAGAGTTGGACATGACTGAGGCAAATCAGCACACATGTACTATGTAAAGATGAGCCAAAATCACTGTGCTCTTTTTGTGTAGGGAAAGCAAGAGTGTCTTCAACAAAGCTTTGCTAGGACGGAAAACTAATTCACAGATATTTGGCTATCCAGGGTACTAAAAAGTCTTAGCAAATAAGAGCAATTTAAAACCAATGTAAAATCTCACATGCATTCAGCTATTTTATGTACAAGCACATACATAAAGAAAAAAGTGAAAATAAACAACTTATACGAAATTTGGCTAGCTTACTCATATTCTCTGACCTAATCTCTGCAGTAATAGCTTCAAATCCAATCTAATAGAATAACATGAATAATAGCATTTTATCCCAATTAACTTAGCTTGGCAGTGGATGCCTCTTCTATAAAATTTGAAACACTTTCTCTTTACTACCTGCACACACTCCCATAATTTGCACTTTTTATTTGATTTTAACATTTTTATTTTGTTTCACTACACTTTGTATTTTCACTTTCTATTAATAATAGAGAAAGATGAGAAGTATGGATGGAAAATTGATCCAAATATGCCCTGAATCTCACTCCTTTTGCATACCTTTACTCAGATCTACTCTCAATGGGAGAAACAATTGCTGAGGTTTACATACGTTAATTCATGTCTTTGTTAAATCTCCTCTTTCCTTCCTAAGAACTAAAATGTGAAAATTTGGTAAAGGGAATCTTACTTTTTTTTTTTTTTTAAAGAAATGCAACTTAGGCACAAAACTTTTGGGATTCACTTTAATTTTTTATTTTATTTTAATTTAATTTTTTAACTTTACAATATTGTATTGGTTTTGCCATATATCAAAATGAATCCACCACAGGTATACATGTGTTCCCCATCCTGAAGCCTCCTCCCTCCTTCCTCCCCATACCATCCCTCTGGGTCATCCCAGTGCACCAGCCCCAAGCATCCAGTATCCTGCATCGAACCTGGACTGGCGACTTGTTTCATATCTCTTAACTTAATGGTTTGTAGCATCCTTCATGAGAAATGAAGTCAGTATCCTAAAACCAAGCAAACAAACAAGCTGTATAATTCAACACAGAAAGAAATTACACTGATGACTTTTCACAATTTAAAGAAATGTCAAAGGGAAACATATAAATGGAATGCAATCAAAATGAATAATAATAAATAACTATCACAGGTACTGAACTTTTTGTCAAAATTTTATTTTAGTGTTTTGGCATATTCTAGCATTTAAATAATTCTAAAACTTTTAACATGTGCAAACAGGGATGAAATAAAGTACTTCTTGTTTGAGGGGGCAAATATTTAAAAGATGAATGAATCACACACACGGGCATGCACAAAGCATTAATATGATATGGCAAGTCGATAAATTTTCCTTAAATAATTTCTATATAGTACTTGAAGATTACACATGTTTAATAAAGGATATTAACCCCTGGGAAGCTAGCTCATTAAATCTGTGCCTAACTTGTCACCAAGTGTTAGAAAGAAGATGATATAAAAAAAAAAATCCAGTATGCTATTAAGATGATGTCTTTCTATAGTTTTACTATATTAACAAATAATATTTACAAAGTTATCAAAAACCGAAGATGCCACCAAAACACAGCATTTGCATATGTATTTTTTAATTATTGTTGTTTGCTAATTTTCATTGAGTATAATTGCTTTACAATGTTACATTAGTTTCTTATGTGCAACAAAATGAGTTATATATATATACATATATCCTCCCTTTTTAAAATTTATTTACCATTTATGTCACCACAAAGCATTGAGTAGAGTTCCCTGTGATACATACACAGTAGGCCTTCATTAGTTATCTATTTTATACATACTACTTTATGTAAGTCTATTTCATTCTCCCAATTCATCCTACTTTCAACTTAAAAAATACAGTCACAACCTGAAAGTAGAGAGCTGTTTCATTCAGTAGGAATTCTTAGGACTTCAAGTCTGGAAAGGAGCCTCTCAAGTAGCCCTGAGAATCTGCTTTGAGGAGGTGTGTGTTTGGGGTGTTTAGGGGTGTTGGGGGAAATCAGGTTATATAGAAGTTTCCAACAAAGAGGCAAGTAGTTTGAACATCAAAGATTATTGCTAATTAAGGGAAACCAGATATCTCAAACAAAGGAATTTAGCGCTCTTCTATGTATGGGAAAATACAAGCATCTGGGCTCATTGAAATCAATCCTTTCATGAGCAAATCAGCTATTTGGGGTCAGCATTCCGCCCTGCATTGTCACATCCCCTATCCAAATGGGGAGTGGCGTAGCCTGATGACTGTTAGACAGCAGACATTCTTCTCCTTCCTGAATTCCCTTATGGCTCACTGGCTCACAGAGGAAGGCTGCAATCACTGATGACTGACATCTTTTTTACTGAAATGACTGGAAATGTTCCATTTCACGTTACCCTCCATCTTCTCCTACTTCATAGCTACGAGTTTGTTATATACATCTGTGACTCTATTTCTGCTTTCCAAATAAATTCTTCTGTACCATTTTCCTAGTTCCACATATAAGCCTTATTATGCAATATTTGTTTTTTTCTCTTTCTGACTTATTTCACTCTGTACGACAATCTTTAAGTCCATCTGTGTCTCTGCAAATTTTGCAATTTTGTTCCTTTTTATTACTTAGTAATATTCCACTGTGTATATGTACCACATCTTCTTTATCTTTTCCCTTATTAGTGGATGTTTACATTGCTTCCATGTGCAAGCTATCATAAATAGTGCTGCAAAGAATATTGGGCTGCAAGTAACCTTTCTAATTATGGTTTTCTCCAGATATATGCCTAGGAGTGGAATTGCTGGGTCATGTGATCACTACTGGGGCTTCCCAAGTGACAGTAGTATAGAACCCACATACCAGTTCAGGAAATATAAGAGACATTGGTCTGGTTCAGGAAAATCCCCTGGAGGAGACCGTGGCAACCCGCTCCAGTATTCTTGCCTAGAGAACCCTATGGACAGAGGAGTCTGGTGAGTCGCAAAGAGTTGGACATGACTGAAGCAACTTAGCGTGCAGGCACACACGTGGTAACTCTATTTTTAGCTTTTTAAGGAAACTTTGTACTGTTGTTCATGCAGCTCAAAATCAAGAAAAACCAATAACTCAGTCAAAAATGGGCAGAAGACCGAAATAGACTTTTCTCCAGAGAAAACATATAGATGGCCAAAAAACATGTGAAAAGATGCTCAACATCACTAATTATTAGAGAAATGCAAATGAAAACTGCAATGAGATATTGCCTCACACAAGTCAGAATGCCCATCATCAAAAATTCTACAAACAATAAATGCTGGAGAAGATGTGGAGAAGAGGGAACCCTCCTACATTATTGGTGGGAATGTAAATTGGTATAGCAAGTATGGAGAGCATTTACATATCTAATGTTTACACTTAACCCTCTGCAATTCTAGGAGTTTACTATTGTCTCTGTGAGTTAGTTTCGTATAGAGTAGTTTAACATGTAGAAATTCAGGGAAAAAAATAGAAAGCAAAGAATAAAATACTTTTTTTTCCCCCATATGAAAATAAAGTAATGAAATTCAGTATGAAAAATGAACATAAGGTCACCTGTATCTGAGTCTTGGCCTTGCATTAATTGGTTATGTAATTCTGAATGAGTAATGTAGCTTCTCTGGGTCTTATTTTAATCCTGTTCAATAAAGTGTTTGAAATCTGACATAATTAACTACTCACATTTTAATTATGAAATATAATAATGTAGAAAAGTATACCAAGTGATATTGCAATCATACATCTACTACACATATTTAACAAATGCTAATATTTTGTCATATGATTTGTACATCATAAAATTTATTAATTTTACAATGCAAAGATTTTTAATAAATTTAGAGTTGTATAACATCACGAAAATCCAAGTTTAGAGCATTTCATCACCTCCCCTAAAATCTCTTAAATACTTTTCACAGCTAATCCCCATTTCCAGATGTGCCAATTCTGGACACTTCATATATGGAATCATACAGTCAGTATTCTATTTCATCTTAGCATAGAAACCAGCAAACTGACTAGAGGCCAATCCTGCCTAACTCTTTTTTTTTTTTTTTTGTAAATAAATTTGTGCTGGCTATGACTGTACTTGTACATAATATGGCTACTTTTTCCACTACAAACCACCTTTTTCCACCTGAACCAGAAATTTTATGGACTGTAAAATCTAAAGGCTATGTCATCTGTCCTTTTAGGAAAAAAGTCTATCCCAGGCTTAGCAAATCTTCAAGGCTCATCACTTGGTGACTTATTTTAGTACTTCCTACCATTTTGTTGCTGAATAGCATTCCATCGTATGCATATATGTGTGCTAAGTCGCTTCAGTCCTGTCTGACTCTTTGCAACCCTGTGGACTGTAGACTGTCAGGCACCTCTTTCCATGGGATTCTCCAGGAAAGAATGTTTAATTGGCCTGCCATGCCCTCCTCCAGGAGATCTTCCTGACCCAGGGATTGAACCCGTGGCTCTTATGTCTCCTACCTTGGCAGGTAGATTCTTTACCACTAGCGCCACCTGGGAAGTATTATTGTATGCATATAACACCTTTTCTTTATTCAGTCACCAGTTGATAGAATTGTTTCCAGGTAATGGCTATTATAAATAATACTACTGTAAATATTTGAATATGGGCCCCACAGGTGGCTCAGTTGTAAAGAATCTGCCTGCCAATGCAGGAGACATAGGAGATAGGGATTCAATTCCTGTGTCGGAAAGATTCCCTGGAGTGGGAAATGGTAACCCACTCCAGTATTCTAGCCTGGAAAATTCATGGACAGAGGAGCATGGCAGGCTACAGTTCATGGGATCCCAAAGAGTAGGACACAATTGAGCATGCATGCATGCCTGAAAATATTTGAATATGAGTTTTTTTTGATAGATTTATGTTTTCATTTTCTTGAATAGATACCTAGTAGTGGAATTGAAGTCATGTGATGTTTATATTTAACTTTTTTGAAAAAATATCATATTGTTTTCCTAAGTGGGTAGATACTACGGCAATCCATTTCAGTATTCTTACCTGAAGAATTTCATAGACAGAGGAGCCTGGGGAGCTACAGTTCATAGAGTCGCAGAGTCAGACATGACTGAAGTTACTTAGCACACACTCTTTTACTTCTTACCAGGGATATCTGAGGGTTACACTTTCTCCAGATCCTCACCAATACTTGATGTTTCCTGTCTGTTTGATTTCAGCTGTTCTAGTGAGTATGAAGTATTATATCATCATAATTTAATTTGTACTTCTTAATGACAAACAATATGTAACATTTATTCATGAGTTTATTGACCTTTTATCTTCCTTTGTGAAGTGAAGTATCTATTCAATTGCCTATTCAAATACACAATCCTTTATTGGTTAACAATCTGTATACACTTTTTCCAAGTCTGGCTTATGTTTTTAACTCCTTAATAATATCCTTTGAAGTGTAATTTTGAGTTTTCATAGAGTTTAATTCATTTTTTAATGAATTATGCTTTAGGTCTTATAGTTAAGTAAATTTTGCCTAATGCAAGGACATGAAGATATTTTTCCTATGTATTCTTCTACTATATTTATGGGCTTCCCAGTTGGTGCTGGTGGTAAAAGAATCTGCCTGCCAATGCAGGGGATGCAAGAGATGCAAGATCCAACTGATCAATTCCTAGGCTGGAAGGTCCCCTGGGGTAGAAAATGGCACCCTACTTCAGTATTCTTGCTTGGAAAATTCCATGGGCAGAGGAGCCTGATGGGCTACAGTCGAAGGGGCCACAAAGAGTCTGAAGCAACTGAGTGACTGACTGAGCATCCTACCTTCTAAGATATTCATTGTGTTAGCTCTTGCATTTAATTCTGTTATTCAATATAATTAATTTTTTGTGTATTATGTATGTGTATTTTAGCATGTGGATATAGAACTTACTCAGCGAAATATTGAAAGATTATTCTTTCTCCATTGGATTGCCTTGGTATCTACATCAAAAGTCAACTGTTAGTGTAAGAATTAATTTTTAGAATTTCAAACCTGACTTGAAAGTCTAGAAATGTATAAAGTCTAGAAACAACATATGCACATATATTTATAAGCCAATGGCACACAATCATCATCACATGACCATGATCACTGACCACATGATCAGAAAGCGTATATATAAGCCCTCCAAATTTGTTCTTCTTTAGTATGGCTTTAACTATTTGGGGTCCTTCATATTTACATGTACATTTTAGAATCAGCTTATCTATGTATAAGAATGGCTAAATTAATTTTGGAGGAATTCTTATTTTGATGGTAATGAGTCTTTAAATCTATGAATATATTTGAAATCCATTCAAATCCATTCCATCCATTTAGATTTTAATTTCAGTCAGCAAAGATTTATAAAGTGTACAAGTCTTACATTTCTTTCATTAAATTCATTCCTAATGTTTTTACTCTGATGTAATTGAGAATGGGATGCTGCTAAGTCCCTTTAGTCATGTCCGACTCTGTGCGACCCCATAGACAGCAGCCCACCAGGCTCCACTGCCCCTGGGATTTTCCAGGCAAGAACACTGGAGTGGGTTGCCATTTCTTCTCCAGTGCATGAAAGTGAAAAGTGAAAGTGAAGTCGCTCAGTCATGTCCGACTCCAGCGACCCCATGGACTGCAGCCCACCAGGATCCTCCATCTATGGGATTTACCAGACAAGAGTACTGGAGTGGGGTGCCATTGCCTTCTCCAATGAAGAATGGGATAACTCACTTTTTTTTTCTGATTATAAATTGATTGAATTTAGAAATATAATTGTTTTATCATGTATTTTGCATCTTTGCTCAATTTGCTTACTAATTCTGTTTGCTTGTTTTTGGGGGGAGATGTTTGTTTGTGTGGATTACCTAGGATTTTCAACCTACTGAATAATATCACCTTCATATAAAGACAATTTTACTACTTTCTCATCTGAATGTCCTTTATTTCTTTTTGTCTCCCGACTTTACAGGCTAAAACTTCTAGACCAGAGTTAAATAGAATTGATAAAAGTGGTCATCCTTACCTTGTTCTTATGTCACAAGGATAATGTTCAGCCTTTCATCATTAACTGTGATGTTAGGTATTCTATAGATATCCTTTACCATGTTGAGAAGACTCACTACTTTTTCTATTTTTTGAGTATTTTTATGACATCATCAAATACTTTTCCTCTGTCTTTTGAGATGATCATGTGGTTTTTTTGCTCATTCTCTGTTAATACAATTCATGACATTAAAAGATTTCCAGATATTAAACCAACTTTTTGTATTGTTTGAATAAATCCTTCTTGGCCATGATATATGGTCTTCTTTGTATGTTGCTGCATTGAGTTTTCTATTATTACATTGAAAATATTTATATCTATATTGATTAAAGATATACATCTATAGGTCATTTCTTTAGTACTTTATCTGACTTTAGTATCACTATAATACTTACCTCATAGAATGAGATGCAAAGTGTTTTCTCATATTCTATTTCTGGAATAATTTGAGAAAGATTATTATTACATTTTAAAATATTAGGTAAAAGTCATTGAATGTTTTTTCACATGATTAAGAACTTTTCTTACTTATTCAGTGAACTGATTGTATATTTTCATCACTATATTATATTGCTGGCCACATTTTCCTTAATGTGTAGAAGTTTTGGCATATAAAGACATAAGCCCTTTATTTGTAGCAAAGGTTGAAAATATTTTTTACTTGTTTGCCCTTTTTATTTGGACTTTGCACATGGTGTTTTTGTCATACAAAAGTTTTCCATTTGAAATATAAATTTCTCTCTCGGTCTTTTCTTATCTTCTTGTTTGACTCATGTTTTCCTCTGTCTCATAATGATGTAATTCTCTTGTATTTTTTCTAAAACTCCTATATTTTTATTTTTACATTTAGATTTCTGATTTATTTGAAATTTGCATTGGTATTTATTACATTTGACTCTTATTTTGCCTATTATTCTAGACCAATACTCAATTTCTTTTTTTTTTTTTTTTGCTTTTATTGGAATATAAAGGACTTAGATTATTTTATGTTTCAGGTATACAACAAAATGATATTATTATATATTATAAAATGATCACTGTGATAAATTTAATTATCACTGTCATCATACAGTGTTAATGCATTATTATTGATTATACTCCCTATGATGTACATTATATCCTCATGACTTCTTTCATAACTAGAAGTTTGTATCTCATACCTCTCTCACCTATTGCCCTCCACTCTCCCACCCCACCTCCCTTTTGGCAACCATCCATTTGTTTCTGTACCTATGAGTATGTCTCTGTTTCTATTTTGTTATGTATATTCATTTGTTTTGTTTTTTAGATTCTACATGTAAGTGAGACCATAGGGTATTTGTCTTCCTCTATGTCAAATGATATTTAGTATAATACCCTCTTGGTCGTTCATGTTTCAAAAATGGTAATATTGCATTATTTTTATGGAATAGTAATATTCCATTTTTGTATATATGTATCTCACATCTTCTTTATCCACTTATCTAGTGACAGGCTCGTAGATTGCTTCTATATCTTGAAAGTGTAAAAGTCTGATGTACTTAGTCATGTCTGACTCTTTGTGACCCCATGGACTCCTGTGTCCACAGAATTCTCCAGGCAAGAATCCTGGAGTGAGTAGCCATTCCCTTCTCCAGGTGATCTTCCTGACCCAGGAATCGAATCCTGGCCTCCTGCATTGCAGGCAGATTCTTTACCATCTGAGCCAACAGGGATGCCATAATATCTTGGATATTATAAATAAGGTGCTTATGAACATTGCGGTGAACATAACTTCTGAATTCATGTTTTTATTTTCCTCACAAAAATACTCCCAAGCAAAATTGCTGTATCATATTGCAGTTTTATTTTCCATCTGTTGAGGCAACTCTGTACTACTTTCCATAATGACCATATCAATTTACATTACCACCAACAGCATGTGATTTTTCTCCTTTGCTTCTCATTTTTACCAACACGTGTTCTTGCTTGCTTTTCTTTTCTAATAGTCATTCTGACAGGTGTGAGATGATATTTCATTGTGGTTTTGACTTGCATTTTCTTGATGATTATCAATGTAGAATTTCTTTTCACCTGTTTGTGTCCCTTGTATATCTCCCATGGGAAAATGTTCATTTAGGTCCTATGCTCATTTTGCTATTAGGCTGTATTATTTTTTATATGTTAAGTTTGAACAGATATTTGTATTTTTTTGATATTAACCTCTTATGAGATATATCATTTGCAAATAACTTCCATTCTGTAGGCAGCATTTTCATCTTATTCTTTCTTTTGCAATTGAAAGATTTTAGTTTTATATGATTCCATTTGTTTATTTTTACTTCTGTTTTCCAAACAGATCCAAAAAACAATATTAAGATTTTTGTCAAAGTGTACTGCCTAAGTACACTTTTTTTCTAGAAGTTTTATTATTTCACATCTTACAGTTAAGTTTCTAATCCATTTTGAGTTTGCTTTTGCATATGGTATGAGAAAGTTGTCCAATCTGATTAATTTGCATGAAATTTTCCAGTTTTCCAAACACCATTTATTGAAGAAACTGTCTTTTCCCCATTTGTCATAGATTAACTGGCCTTTGAAGCACAGGCTGGAATCAAAATTGCTGGGAGAAATATCAATAACCTCAGATATGCAGATGACACCAATCTTATGGCAGAAAGTGAAGAATTAAAGAGCCTTTTGATGAAAGTGAAAGAGAGGAGTGAAAATGTTGGCTTAAAACTCAACATTCATAAAACTAAGATCATGGCATCCAATTCCCTCATTTCATGGCAAATAGATGGGGAAACAATGGAAACAGTGAGGGACTTTATTTTGAGGGGCTCCAAAATCACTGCAGATGGTGACTGCAACCATAGAAAGACACCTGCTCCTTGGAAGAAAAGCTATGACCAACCTAAACAGCATATTAAAACAGAAACACTACTTTGCCGACAAAGATCCATCTAGTCAAAGCTATGGTTTTTCCAATAGTCATGTATGGATGTGAGAATTGGACTATAAAGAAAGCTGAGCACCAAAAAATTGATGCTTTTGAACTGTGGTGTTAGACAAGACTCTTGAGAGTCCCTTGGCCTGCAAGGAGATCAATCCTGTCAATTCTTAAGGAAATCAGTCCTGAATATTCATTGGAAAGACTGACACTGAAGCTGAAACTCCAAATTTGACTACCTGATGCAAAGAACTCGCTCATTGGAAAAGACCCTAATGCTGGGGAAGATTGAAGGCAGGAGGAGAAGGGAACAATAGAGGATGAGATGGTTGGATGGCATCACTGAATCGATGGACATGAGTTTTAGCAAGCTCGAGGAGTTTGTGATTGACATGAAGCCTTCCTTCTTGGGGTTGCAAAGAATCGGACATGACTGAGCGACTGAACTGGCCATAAGTGTGCATTTATTTCTGAGCTTTCTCTTTGGTTCCATTGACAAAAGTGTCTGTTTTGTATCAGTATCATACTGAATTTACTACTATAGTTTTATGATATATTTTGAAATTAGAATGATAAGATGCTTCTTTCTTATGAATATTTTAATTATTCAGGGTGTTTTGTGTTTTCATACAAATTCTAGGTTTGTTTATTCTAGGTCTGGAAAAAATGCTATTCATATTTTGATATAGATTGCCTTCGGTGGAATTCTGATTTTAAGATTATTAATTTTTTCTAGCCAATGAACATGGTATATGTTTTCATCTGTGTCATTCATCTTCTATTTCTTTTATAAGTGTCTTATATTTCAAAGTACAGGTCTTTTAACTTCTTAGTTAGATTTATTCCTAGGGTTTTTTTTTTTTTTTTCTTTAATGTTTTTGTAACTGGGATTGTTTCTTTAATTCCTTATTCTGAGAGTTTATTGTCAATGTATAAAATTTAAATTTATGTATTTTAACTTTGAATCCTGCATTAGTATTGAATTCATTAATGAGTTCTAATAGTTTTGTGGTGGCATCATTAAGATATAACATAATCATGACATCTTCAAATAGAGACAAATTTATTTCTTCCTTTCCAATATGGATTTGTTTTATTTTTTCTTGTCTCTTTGTTGTGACTAGGACTTCCAATACTGTTTCAAATAAACATGATGGAAGTGAGCATTTTTGCCTTGTTCTTGGTCTTAAAGAAAATGCTCTCAACTTTTCCCTGTTGAGTACATTGTTGGCTCTGGTCTTGTCATATATGACCTATATATTACATTGAAGTGTATTACCTCTACACCAACTTTATTGAGACTGTTTTGGCTTTTTTTTTTTTTTTTTAAGGAATGGATATTGCACTTTGTCAATAGCTTTCTATGCATCTATTATGATGACCATATGATTTTTATTCTTTAATTTCTTAATGTGGAGAATCACATTGATTGATTTGTGGATATTAAATCATCCTTGCATCCCTGGAACAAATACCACTTTGATAATGGTATATGATACCTTCAATATGTGGCTTCCTGGATGATGCTCAGTTTAGTTCAGTTCAGTTCAGTCCTTAGTCGTGTTCAACTCTTTGTGACCCCATGAATCGCAGCACTTCAGGCCTCCCTGTCCATCACCAACTCCCGGAGTTCACTCAGACTCATGTCCATCCAGTCAGTGATGCCATCCACCCATCTCATCCTCTGTCATCCATTCTCTTCCTGCCCCCAATCCCTCCCAGCATCAGGGTCTTTTCCAATTAGTCAACTCTTCGCATGAGGTGGTCAAAGTACTGGACTTTCAACTTCAGCATCATTCCCTCCAAAGAAATCCCAGGGCTGATCTCCTTCAGAATGGACTGGTTGGATCTCCTTGCAGTCCAAGGGACTCTCAAGAGTCTTCTCCAACACCACAGCTTAAAGCATCAATTCTTCAGTGCTCAGCCTTCTTCACAGTCCAACTCTCATATCCATACATGACCACAGGAAAAACCATAGCCTTGACTAGACGGACCTTTGTTGGCAAAGTAATGTCTATGCTTTTCAATATGCTATCTAGGTTGGTCATAACTTTCCTTCCAAGGAGTAAGCGTCTTTTAATTTCATGGCTGCAGTACCATCTGCAGTGACTTTGGAGCCCCAAAAAATAAAGTCTGACACTGTTTCACTGTTTCTCCATCTATTTCCCATGAAGTGATGGGACTGGATGCCATGATCTTCATTTTCTGAATGTTGAGCTTTAAGCCAACTTTTTCACTCTCACTTTCACCTTCATCAAGAGGCTTTTTAGTTCCTCTTCACTTTCTGCCATAAGGGTGGTGTCATCTGCATATCTGAGGTTAGTGATATTTCTCCCAGCAATCTTGATTCCAGCTTGTGTTTCTTCCAGTCCAGTGTTTCTTATGATGTACTCTGCATATAAGTTAAATAAGCAGGGTGATAATATACAGCCTTGACGATCTCCTTTTCCTATTTGGAGCCAGTCTGTTGTTCCATGTCCAGTTCTAACTGTTGCTTCCTGACCTGCATACAGATTTCTCAAGAGGCAGGTCAGGTGGTCTGGTATTCCCATCTCTTTCAGAATTTTCCACAGTTTCTTGTGATCCACACAGTCAAAGGCTTTGGCATAGTCAATGAAGCAGAAATAGCAGTTTTTCTGGAACTCTCTTGCTTTTTCCATGATCCAGCAGATATTGGCAATTCGATCTCTGGTTCCTCTGCCGTTTCTAAAACCAGTTTGAACATCAGGAAGTTCATGGTTCATGTATTGCTGAAGCCTGGCTTGGAGAATTTTGAGCATTACTTTACTAGCGTGTGAGATGAGTGCAATTGTGTGGTAGTATGAGCATTCTTTGGCATTGCCTTTCTTTGGGATTGGAATGAAAACTGACCTTTTCCAGTCTTGTGGCCACTGCTGAGTTTTCCAAATTTGCTGGCATATTGAGTGCAGCACTTTCACAGTGTCATCTTTCAGGATTTGAAAGAGCTCAACTGGAATTCCATCACCTCCACTAGCTTTGTTCGTAGTGATGCTTTCTAAGGCCCACTTGACTTCACATTCCAGGATGTCTGGCTCTAGGTCAGTGATGACACCATCGTGATTATCTGAGTCATGAAGATCTTTTTTGTACAGTTCTTCAGTGTATTTTTGCCACCTGTTCTTAATATCTTCTGCTTCTATTAGGTCCATACCATTTCTGTCCTTTATCGAGCCCATCTTTGCATGAAATGTTCCCTTGGTATCTCTGATTTTCTTGAAGAGATCTCTAGTCTTTCCCATTCTGTTGTTTTTCTCTATTTCCTTGCATTATTCGCTGAAGAAGGCTTTCTTATCTCCTCTTGCTATTCTTTGGAACTCTGCATTCTGATGCTTATATCTTTCCTTTTCTCCTATGCCTATTGCATCTTTTCTCAGCTATTTGTAAGGCCTCCTCAGACAACCATTTTGCCTTTTTGCATTTCTTTTCCATGGGTATGGTCTTGATCCCTGTCTCCTGTACAATGTCACGAACCTCATTCCATAGTTCATCAGGCACTCTATCTATCAGATCTTGTCCCTTAAATCTATTTCTCACTTCCACTGTATAATCATAAGGGATTTGATTTAGGTCATACCTGAATGGTCTAGTGGTTTTCCCTACTTTCTTCAATTTAAGTCTGAATTTGGCAATAAGGAGTTCATGATCTGAGCCACAGTCAGCTCCTGGTCTTATTTTTGCTGACTGTATAGAGCTTCTCCATCTTTGGCTGCAATGCTAATGGTAAAGAAATTGCCTGCCAATGCAGAATATGTAAGTGACATGGGGCCTTCAATATATTATTGAATTCAGTTTGCTAATATTTTGTTGAAGGTTTTGCATCTTTTATCATCAGTGATATTGGCCTGTGATATGTGTGTATGTATTGTGTTTATCTGATTTTCTGATTTTGGTGTCTGGATAGAAATATTGGAGCTAAGTCTTCTTTGAATAGTTTATAGAATTCATGTGTGAAGACATCCGTTTCTGAACTTCTGTCTATCCCTTTTTTGTTGTTTGAATTACTGATTTATTTTCCTGTGGTAGGTTTATACTGCTATAAATTTTCCTTTTAGAACAGCTTTTGCTGTGTTCCATGGACTTTGGATAGATATGTTTTCATTTTAATTTGTCTCCAGGTATTTTTTGTTTGTTTTAATTTCATGATTGATTTCCTCAATTACAAGTTAGTTGTTTGGTAGTGTATTAGCTTTCACATGGTTGTGTCTTTATCACTTTTTTCCTTGAAGTTAACTTCTAGTCTCAGCATTGTGGCCTGAAACAATATTTAATATGATGTTAATATCAATGTTATTCAGGCATGTTTTGTGACATAACATGTTACCTATGCCTAAAGAATGTGTTAGCAGCTTCTTTTGGATATTCAGTATATATTTAATTTTCAGTATATATCCATTAAGTTCATTTTAATGTATCAGTTGTGCCTTTTAAGGTCAGTATTTCCTTATTGATTTTCTGTCTAAATCATTTGTCCATTAAGGTAAGTGGGATATTAAAGTCTCCTAGTATGATTGTGAGAGAGTTAATTCTTAGACTGAAAAGGGGTCTGGAGCCTTCAAGGATGAGAAAGGGTCTGGCACCCTCAGGGAGGAAAAAGGGACAAACATTTTTTCTCTACATTCCTTCATCTTAGTAAAATAAGATTTTTTCCCCCCTTAAACTCTGAGTTGTTATGGCATCATCTATTTCTTCTAAGACTAACTTTAAGTCCAGAGCTAACGATTACACAACAAAACAACTCATCTTGCTCAAAGGTGTGTCTTATCTTAAACTCTGTACTAATGATTATATATTAGACCTAGAAAAGATCAGTTTTTATTACAATCCCAAAGAAAGGCAATGTCAAACAGTGCTCAAATTACCACACAATTGGACTCATCTCACATGCTAGCAAAGTAATACTCAAAATTCTCCAAGCCAGTTTTCAAACTGTGAACTTCCAAATGTTCAAGCTGGATTTAGAAAAGGCAGAGGAACCAGTGATAAAATTGCCAACATCCTCTGGATCATCAAAAAAGCAAGAGAGTTCCAGAAAAATATCTACTTCTGCGTTATTGACTGTGCCAAAGCCTTTGACCTTATGGATCACAGCAAACTGTGGAAAATTCTTAAAGAGATGGGAATACCAGACCACCTGACCTGCGTCTTGAGAAATCTGTATGCAGGTCAGGAAGCAACAATTAGAACTGGACATGGAACAACAGACTGGTTCCAAATCAGGAAAGGATTACTTCAAGGTTATATATTGTCACCCTGCTTATTTAACATATGTAGAGTACATCACCAGAGAAGGTGATGGCACCCCACTCCAGTACTCTTGCCTGGAAAATCCCATGGATGGAGGAGCCTGGTTGGCTGCAGCCCATAGGGTCGTGAAGAGTCAGACAAGACTGAGCAACTTCACTTTGACTTTTCACTCTCATGCATTAGAGAAGGAAATGGCAACCCACTCCAGTGTTCTTGCCTGAAGAATCCCAGGGATGGGAGAGCCTGGTGGGCTGCCATCTATGGGGTCACACAGAGTCAGACACGACTGAAATGACTTAGCAGTAGCAGAGTGCATCATGAGAAATGCTGGGCTGGATGAAGCACAACCTGGAATCAACATTGCAGGAAGAAATATCAATAACCTTAGATATGCAGATGGAAGACAGCAATAAAGACTAAAGAGCCTCTTGATGAAAGTGAAAGAGGAAAGACAAAAAGTTGGCTTAAAGCTCAACATTCAGAAAACTAAGATCATGGCATCTGATCCCATCACTTCATGACAAATAGATGGGAAAACAGTGGAAACAGTGTCAGACTTTATTTTTGGGGGCTCCAAAATCACTGCAGATGGTGACTGCAGCCATGAAATTAAAAGAGGCTTACTCTTTGGAAAGAAAGTTATGAAAAACCCAGATGCATATTAAAAAGCAGAAACATGACTTTGCCAACAAAGGTTTATCTAGCAAAGGCAATGGTTTTTCCAGTAATGTATGGAGTGAGAGTTGGACTATAAAGAAAGCTGAATGCCAAAGAATTGATGCTTTTGAACTGTGATGTTGGAGAAGACTCTTGAGAGTCCCTTGGACTGCAAGGAGATGAAACCAGTCCATCCTAAAGGAAATCAGTCCTGAATGTTCATTAGAAGGACTGATGCTGAAGCTGAAACTCCAATACTTTGGCCACCTCATGCGAAGAACTGACCCATTTGAAAAGACCCTGTTGCTGGGAAGGTTTGAAGGTGGGAGGAGAAGGGGACAGAAGAGGATGAGATGGTTGGACAGCATCACTGACTCAATGGACATGAGTTTGAGTAAATTCCGAGAGTTGGTGATAGACAGGGGGGACTGGAATGCTGCAGTCCATGGGGTTGCAAAAAGTTGGAAAGCTCAACATTCAGAAAACGAAGATCATGGCATCCGGTCCCATCACTTCATGGGAAATAGATGGGGGAACAGTAGAAACAGTGTCAGACTTTATTTTTGGGGGCTCCAAAATCACTGCAGATGGTGACTGCAGCCATGAAAATAAAAGAGGCTTACTCCTTGGAAGGAAAGTTATGACCAACCTAGGTAGCGTGTTCAAAAGCAGAGACATTACTTTGCCAACAAAGGTCTGTCTAGTCAAGGCTATGGTTTTTCCTGTAGTCATGTATGGATGTGAGTGTTGGACTGTGTAGAAAGCTGAGAGCCAAAAAATTGATGCTTTTGAACTCTGGTGTTAAAGACTCTTGAGAGTCCCTTGGACTGCAAGGAGATCCAACCAGACCATTCTGAAGGAGATCAGCCCTGGGATTTCTTTGGAGGAAATGATGCTAAAGCTGAAACTCCAGTACTTTGGCCACCTCATGCAAAGAGTTGACTCATTGGAAAAGACTCTGATGCTGGGAGGGATTGTGAGCAGGAGGAGAAGGGGACGACAGAGGATGAGATGGCTGGATGGCATCACTGACTCGATGGATGTGAGTTTGAGTGAACTCCGGGAGTTGGTGATGGACAGGGAGGCCTGGTGTGCTGCAATTCATGGGGTGGCAAAGAGTCAGACATGACTGAGCGTCTGAACTGAACTGATTGTTAGTAACCAGTTGAAACAATATATAGATTCCTTGCCAAGACTAATGATGAGGCACTCTCTGACCCCTTCTGATGTCTATGTCAGAGGCTTTCTTTATCTCCTTTTCATTGTAATAAAACTTTTGCAGCACAAAACTCTGTGTGACTGAAGCCAAGTCTCTGGTCCCAAAGCAAAATGCACCACTTTGGAGATCACTAATCCAATACTGTTCTTTGTAAGTAATCAATTGTATTAATGTTGAGTTGATAATGTATGCCTTTATGTTTGCTTATATTTGTTTTATGCATCTAGAGCTACTTTGTTGGGTTCATATATATTTATAATTGTTCTGTCTTCTTGTTGGGGTGATCACTTGGTTATTATGTAATGTGTTGTGTTTTTTTTTTTTTTTTTTCCTCTTGTTAATCTTTTTTTTATAGTCTATTTTGTCTAAGCATTTCTACCAGGGAATTCTTTCCATTTCCATTTGCATAGAATACCTTTTTTTTTTTTTTCATTTCTTCAGTTTAAGTATATGGGTCTCTTTAGATCTAAAATGAATCTCTTGTAGGCAGCATTCATATGTGTCTTTCTTATTTTAATCCATTTAGTTATTCTCTGATTTTTGATTGTAGTATTTAGACCATTTATATTTAAATTATTGACTCATGTGTATTTATTGACATTTTGTTAGCTGTTCTGTAGTGTTTTTGTATTTCATGTTTGTTCTTTTTTGTTGTTGTTGTCCTCTTCCCTTTTTTTGCATATTGATTCTAGATTTTTGCTTTGTGATTAACATGATGTTCATATGTAACAGTCTATATGCTTATGTGATTATTTTTATTATCTCAAATTCAATCATATACTAAAAACTGTATTTTTACTCCTCCATCCATGTTTATAAGTTTTGATGTCATATTTTATAATTTTTGTTTTGTTTACAACCTACCTGCATATTGTGGATATGGATGATTTTTCTACTTACAGAATTTTACCAATGAAATTCTTTCATATTTCCATTTGTCTTTTCTTTCCCACTTTTCTGTTATCAATTTTTTAAAGTCAGTGTAGTAGTACTGAAAACTTCTGGCTTTTTCTTCTCTGAAGAACTTATGCTCTCTTCTTCAAATTTCAGTGATAGTCTTGTTTGGTAGAATATTCTTGGTTGTAGGTTTGTTTTTTTTGTTTTTTTTTAGATCACTTTGACTATATCCTGCCACCTTGTCTGGCTTGCAAAGTTTCTGCTTAAAAATTCACATGTTAGTTTAATGGTAGTTCCTTATTTGTAATCAGTTGCTTTTCTTTTGCTGTTTTTATCAATCATTGTCTTGCCAGTTTAATTATAATGTGTCTTGATGTGATTTCATCTTAAAAACCTCTGTGCTTCCTGGAACTAGATGTTTGTTTCTTTCCCAGGCTAGGGTAGTTTTCAGCTCTTTATTTCTTTTCAAATAAAGCATCTGCCTCTCTCTTTCTCTCTCTCTTCTCCTGTAGGACCCCTCTAATACAAATATTCAATGCTTGATATTATACTAGATGTCTCTTAAACTATCCTCACTTTTTTTTTTTTTTCTGTTCAGCTTGTGTGATTTCTACTATTCTGTTTTCCAGTTCACTCATCTGTTTTTCTGTATCATCTAATCTGTTACTGATTTTTTTCTAGTGTATGTGTGTGTGTGTTTATAAGATTACATTCTTCAGTTCTGTTTGGTTCTTCATTATATTGTCTCTTAAAATTTTCAGTGTTAATCTAGTCTTCTCTGAATTCATTGAGCATCTTTATAAAAATTATCTTGAACATTTTATTGGGTAGATTGCTTATCTCCATATTGCTTAGTTTTTCTTCTGTGTTTTGTCTTATATCTTTATTTGGAATGTATGCCTCTGTGTCCTAATTTTGCCTAATCTTCTGTGCTTATTTCTGTGTACTAGGTAGGTTGGTTTCAAGCAGGCTTATGCAGTAGATGTCTTTGAGCACAGCAGCACACTCCACTCTAGTCACCAGCGGTTTATATTCCCCCTATGTGTACTCTGTTCGGTCAAGACCAGTCTTGTAGGCAAGCTGATAGGTGGGACTAACCCCCAGCCTAGTGTAACTTTATCTATATGAAAAACAAATAAATACCTAACTCTGTTTCTTTGCCTGGATTTTTTCTATTTCCTTGGCCTGTCTAATGATAGATACATAAATATTGCATATTACTGTATAATAGAGACTATAATATATTTTAATTTCTAGATGAAAGTATTGCTTTGTTTTCTAAGGAATTTTCTGGCTATTATGGGATTTATATCCACAGAGATAGAGAATATAGTTATATATTGCCTATATAATCAAGTTCTCTAACTACAAAATAAAAGTTGTTGTTTTATAGAGCTCAATCGAGGTTAGCTCAAAAAGTAATTCAAAAAGAATTGACTTTTTTGGTACTGTACAGTTACAATATAAAAAGACAAATTTCCTTTCCATTTTTCTCAAATATACCCTGTTTCAACAGTTATTTAAATATTTCTTATATAAATATTGCAAAATTTTGTTAACTATTTTTCCTAAATATTTTGCTAAAATACTTTGGTGCTAAAATCAATGTGTGTTGAATTTTTTCAAGTACTTCATGAGAATTTATGATAATTATTATATTTTTCCTTCATATATCTACTAATATAATGAATTGTACTTGGGGATCTCCTAATATTAAAAAAACTTGTAATTCTATAATCAATATCAGTTAGCTAAAATATGTTATTTTATTATATTATATTTGAATCTATTTTCTTTAACATTTTGGTAAAAATACTGACATTTGAGATTTTTCATCAATTTTATTTTAATTCTCACTGACATCTTTGTAACCATAGTATAATTGCTATATATGACAATTTTAGTGTTTTTACAATTTTCCTCCTCTTTGGATTATCTGACTTTTATGGAAGTTATATTATTTCTCTGTAAATATTTTTATGCATTTATTTATGGAAATGACATTCATAGTATAGTTTCTAAATTCCTTTTTCTGGAGATTTTTCAGTTTATATTATCTCCACTGTTGTCAATTTTGCTTAGTTGTATTTCCTAGAATGTAAAATATTTCATCCAGATTTTCAAATGTATAAGTTGAATTGTGCAAAAGTTACAGGTAATATTTGTAAAGAGTTCCCTTTTGTGTTTTATTCAAAATATCTCCAATTTGTTTTTATATTTTCTTTTTTAATAATTTAAATTACAATTTTTCTTTTTTATGTTTAACTGTATTTTAATTAGAGAAGGCAATGGCACCCCACTCCAGTACTCTTGCCTGGAAAATCCCATGGACGGAGGAGCCTGGTAGGCTGCAGACCATGGGGTCGCTAAGAGTCAGACATGACTGAACGACTTCACTTTCACTTTTTACTTTCATGCATTGGAGAAGGAAAAGGCAACCCACTCCAGTGTTCTTGCCTGGAGAATCCCAGGGATGGGGGAGCCTGGTGGGCCGCTGTCTATGGGGTCACACAGAGTCGGACACGACTGAAGCGTCTTTGCAGCAGCAGCATATTTTAATTTACTTATTAAATTTGGATTTTTTTGTTCATAATTTCTGCTTTTGTTTTTATTATCAGATATTTTTCTGCTTCCTTTGGTTTATTACTTACCTGGCAGATAGTGACTCAGTAAAAAATCTGCCTGCAATACAGAAGACTTGGGTTTGATCCCTCAATCAAAAAGAATCCCTACAGATGGGAATTGCAACCCACTCTAGTATTCTTTACTGGAGGATTCCACGAACAGAACAGCCTGGTGGGTTCACGGGGCACAAAAAGTCAGACACAACTGAGTGACTGACATACACAGGTATTAGTATTTGATATTTAATATATTTTTAATAATTGATACCAATATTTAATGTGAAATATTTTCTTCTAAGTATTATTTTTGCAACATTCCATATATTTTAACATGGCCATAGTATCTTTATTTTCTAGAAATTCTGATTTTAAAATTTTACTTTTTTTATTGTTCTAGAAAAAGATTGCTATTACATTTCTTCTGATTGCTACTTTAATTGTTTTTATTTTTTGAGGTTTTCCTTGTGATCAAATATGTGCATCGAATTAATTGCAAATATTTTTATAGATAACACAATGGAGATATAACTTCTATTTTTGAATTTATATGTTGGATATATATATTTTAAAATTAGATTTAAATTTAATGGAAAATTATTTAGTATAAGAAAATCTATTAATACAATCTAGAACATTAAAAGATTGGAGGCAAATAATCATAAAATGGTTTCAAGAGATACAGTAACTCTGTTTGATAACATTCAAATGCTTTCATTCAAAACAACACATATCCCACAATATAGCAGGGAACAAATTCTTAATGTGGAAGTAGATATTTATTCTTTCCAACTATTCCAGTAGTCACTTCAGTCATGTCTGACTCTGTGTGACCCTGTGGACTGCAGCCTTCCAGCCTCCCTTGTCCATGGCAAGAGAATTAGACTGGGTTGCCATGACCTCATCCAGGGGACCTTCCTGACTCAGGGATTGAACTTGGGTCTTCTGCATTGCAGGCAGATTCCTGACCACTGAGTCATCAGGGAAGCCCTACAGCTCGTTTGAAAGTGAAAGTGAAAGTGAAGTCACTCAGTTGTGTCCGACTCTTTGCGACCCCATGGATTGTAGCCTACCAGGCTCCTCAGTCCATGGGATTTTCCAGGCAAGAATACTGGAGTGACTTGCCATTTCCTTCTCACTCTCAAATTTTTCATCATAACTCTCTATTTGTATATTGAATAGTATATATTTGATATAATAATGCCTTCATTAGTAAAAATGCTTAACTTCACTCACACTTTTTAATATTGATCATTGAGATGTAAAATTCATAATGAGAATGTCACACAATTTTGAAGATCAATTCTAATGCAAATTACTTTGTCCTTTAATTGCTTTCCTTTTATAGATGGTATGTTTCTGTATCTGATACATACTAAATTTTTAGGAACTTTTTTGTTTCTTGTGGGGTTTTTAGGTCTTTGTAATTTTTATTTTATAATGCCAATAATGGTGAAAGAGATAAAAAACACTTGTTACCCAACACATTTTTTTTTCTTTCCTGCTTTTGATGCCAATAATATAATAGCAAACCATATGGATAGTCCATCTTACCCAGTTATCCTTGTGGCTTAGTATTGCCAAAGGACAAATCCTCTAGAATGAAGCAGCTTTTAAGAAAGTAGTCATGGTAGTGTATGACATGTTTAATAGTTAATAATATTTTACTGCATAGTTAATAATATTTTAACCATAGTTAATAATATTTTACTGCATAGTTGAAAGTTGCTAGGAGAGTAGATCTTGAAAATTATCATCACAGGAGAGAAAAAAAATGTAATTATTGATGGGGGCAGATGTTAATTCTACTGTGGTAGAAAGAAAGAAAGAAAAGAAAGGAAGGAAGGAAAGAGAATAGGCATCTCTTCATCATCTTTCCCATTCCACTGTCTAGCTTCAGATGGCAACGAGTTCAAGGAAATGTAGATCTTCAAAATGGCAGAATTAGGAGTACATAAATTGCTACATAGAAAATAGCCACTCATAAACCAAAGGCACTGCTCTGAATGATTTCGTGAGGAAGAAAGAAGTCTCAAAGAGTTTGAGCCATTGTATTTTAGGATATATTTAGTCAGCAATTTAATATACCTTAACTAATATATCATATTTACAAAGGATTTGTTTTTATTCAGTTTCATCAGAACTCAATATATCCATAATATAAAAATTCATGGGTTCTACAATTTTCAAAGTTTGTAAGCTACTACACTTTCAAACATCTCTCCCTCATTCTCTGTAGTCTCCTCTTTATGAGCCTTTCAAAACATGTTTTCAGATTCGTCCTTTCTTCTCCACATCGTTTAACTTCTTACTATAATTTTAGGTGCCTTGAAAGCAGTCTGTGACAGAGAGTAAATTGTAATTGACTTATTAGAGAATGATCCCAGGGAAATATGAGTAAGACTGAGGGGAGCATGAGGTATTTAGAAAGGCTGTACTGGGAACAAAATTGTTTCCTCTCAAATTTCTATGGTGAAGTCTTAAACCCAATACCCCAGAATGTGATTTTATTTGAGATACAGCCTGTAAAGTGGTAACTAAGTTAAAAAGCTGTTGTTCAGCAGCTAAGTCATGTCCGACTCCTTAGGAACCCCATGGACTGGAGCCCATCAGGCTCCTCTCTCCATGGGATTTCCCAGATAAGAATACTAGAGTGAGTTGTTATTTCCTTCTGCAGGGAATCTTCCTCACCCAGAGGTCAAACCCTCATCTCTTGAATTGGCAGATGGATTCTTTACCACTGAGCTATCAGGGAAGATCACAAGATAAAATTAAATGGGAATCCCTTAATCCAATATGAGACTACAGTCCTTATATAAAGACAAAATCAGGTACTGGGGATTAGGAATTCACACATGGATTTTGGGGGCTGCAGTTCAGCACATTACAGACATACACAGAGAGAAGTTCATGTGAAAGCAATTTAGAATATGGCCACCTGCAAACCAAGAAGAGAGGCTTTAGACAAAACTTATCCTGCTGCTGCTGCTAAGTTGCTTCAGTAGTGTCCAACTCTGCGACCCCACAGACGGCAGCCCATTAGGCTCCTCTGTCCTTGGGATTCTCTAGGCAAGAATACTGGAGTGGGTTGCCATTTCCTTCTCCAATGTATGAAAGTAAAAAGTGAAAGTGAAGTCACTCAGTCATGCCCGACTCTTAGCGACCCCATGGACTGCAGCCTACCAGGCTCCTCCATCCATGGCATTTTCCAGGCAAGAGTACTGGAGTGGGGTGCCATTGCCTTCTCCGAAACTAATCCTAGCAACACCTTAATATTGGACTTCTAGCCTCAAGACTGGGAAAATAAAGTGCACATAGTCTGTGGCACTTTGTTATGGCAGCCACAACAGACTAATACAGGAAGGCAGTCAATACTGAGTAAAATTATGAGCAGATAACGATATGAAAAACTGTAGTTCAGTATTACTGGGTACCTCTAGGCGTGCATTGTCAAGCATAGCTTAAAAGGGGCATTCATCCACCAATTTCCATGTAATATTTATTAAAGCTATTCCCATGTACGTTGATATCTTGACATTTGTAGCATTTTCTGTGTGTGGTCTAGAATCTGGCTGCTAAAGTCAGGGACTGCCCCTAGACAACAAGGCACAAAAGATCATAATAAAAAATCATTTATGTGCAATTAAGTAGGAGGTGTGAATGGAGAATGTAGGCCTGGACAATGTAGGCTTCACCACTGTCCAGATGTTTCATTAGTTTACATCGCTGATGCACAGAAGTAAATAGCAATTGTCAAATCTGTCTTATAATTCTCACTTTAGCTGTTTTTTATTGTGTTTATTACAAATATAATGCAACTCACAAAGAAATTTCATTCATGGCTGCAGTTACCACCTGAAGTGATCTTGGAGCCCAAGACGATTAGTCATTGTGGAGAATTCTGACAAAATGTGGTCCATTGGATTAGGGAATGGCAAACCACTTCAGTATTCTTGCCTTGGGAACCTCATGAACAGTATGAAAAGGCAAAAATATATGACACCGAAAGATGAACTCCCCAGATTGGTAGGTGCCCAATATACTACTGGAGAAGAGTGAAGAGGCTGAGCCAAGCAAAAACAGTGCCCAGTTGTGGATGTGACTGGTGAAGGAAGTAAAGTCCGATGCTGTAAAGAACAATATTGTATAGAAAACTGAAATGTTAGGTCCATGAATCAAGGTAAACTGGAAGTGTTCAAATAGGGGATGGCAAGAGTGAACATTGATATTTTAGTAATCAGCTAACTAAAATGGACCAGAATGGATGAATTTAATTCAGGGAAAGCTAAGTCTGTCTTTTAATTTGACAAATCCTCCCATACAACTCATTAATAGTAATATATCAAATCTAATTATTTTGAACACCACTACTTTTACAAGATGAAAGAACACATTTTGTGATTTTTCAGGAACTTTCTGGGATATAAAAAGGACAGTTTCAAATGCAAAAAAAAAAATCATTTAGGATTTTATTTGGGAAGGCAAAATATCAAACATTGTCAGGAGATTTGAATACTTGAGTAATATGGGATCATGAGTTTCTGTGGAATAATATTTTATTACCCGTTTAACAAAAGAGACAATAAAATACTTTTAAAAAGAGGTGCAACATCGTTTTTAAAGAATCTTAATCTTTTCTAAGTGAGAAAGCTCTGTTTACTTAAATAATCAAGGATATAATAAAATAAACATAAACCTTAAGAAAGTTGTTCTGTTAAGACACCAGATCTTTGCTATCTAGGCAGATTATATAGAGGATAACTATATCTTTGCAGTCTCTTTTAAGGGTAACATCTAAAATTATTTCTTTATCTTAACAGAAAGAAAACTAAATTCTAGTTATACTTAATATAATATTAATACAATTATTCTTTTTGAAAATCTTACAAATAGACCCATCAAACCCTAGCCAATTTTGACTTTAATAAGTAAAGCTGGCTTTTCACAAACATGTATGCTTTTCTGTGTTTATATAGAACCCTTACAATACAATTTATCTTTCACCAAATAAAAGTGTGACCGAAATATACATAAATTTAAAGTTATATTTAGCAATTAATGTTTCATTATTCAATTTTATTTCACTTCTAAGTATTAACCGTATATCCAGTAACTAACTCAATTTAGTATAAGTTCAAGCTTTTAAGTAACCTAAAGATCTTTAAAAAACTATCTTCAAGTTTACATATTATAAAAGATATTTGCTATTGAAATAAAGTTTATCAGAATGATTCAATATGCTTTCACAAATTTACTGTTTTAGTAATCTTGAACATTTAATGGAAGTAATATTAGCTTATTTATTCAATCAATAAACCTATATAAGTTTAGAGAGAATAGGACAAAGTAGAAGATAAATCTTGTACATTATACTTATCACTGACAAATCAGAGAAGATACAATTGCTGTTATTAAACCAAACATATTGGAGTAGTCTTATTCATCAATGGTTTGCTTAAAATATATAAACTTGAATTCTTAAATTATAGGTATAAGAATAATTTTTATTTTTACATTAAAAGTAATATTTTTTATAAATCAAAATATAATATTATCTTCTGAAAATTCTAGAAATATTCAGTTATCTTTAATGCTTATTTATTTTCATACTAATTATAATAGAACTCCTGTGAAAATTTGTGTAATTAAATTTGAGAATACATTTAGAGGTAACAGCATGTTATATAACTCACATAAGAGGTAAAAGTCTGAGTTACAGACATGCAAACAGAAAGATACAGAAGCAAAGGACTAATATTAACATTTAGCCATCGGTCAAATATAAACACATACAAATATACACTTCTTGGTGGGCATGAAATTTTTAATTTGCTTTAGCTCAAAATAAATAAATAAACACATATGGAACACAAAGAATCCAGATACATTGTTGTTTTTCAAACAGACAGAAAAATCTCAATAAATCATCAATCTAGTCACAGATATTGCAAAATGATTATACAAGGAATCCAAGAATTGCTGGTACCTAAAATCAAGATAATAATCAGAAAGAATAAAAATCAACACCTTAACATGATGCAGATGGAAAAGAAAAAAATTGAGAAGCAAAAGATAAACAGCTGGTTCACAGTTGGATCCCCAGATCACAGTCAAGAGGGAAAGAAAAGGGACTCCAAGATGACTCCTTTCCTGGGCTGAGTAAAAAGTGACCTGAAGCCAATGACCAAGGCTACCTGTGTCATGCCACCAAATCAATGAGAGAAAGATTACAATAGAAAATTAAGGAAATTATTTTCTTCAGGCTGTTAAATAGACAGCATTTTCAATACTTTAGAAACTCCACAAAACAAAGGAAAAAGGTCCTTAGGAGATTCAGAAGGGAGATAGAGATAGGTCAGATCTCTGAACATGGAAAAACAGGGAAGTCCTTTGCAGTTAGTCGTTTCTTAGAGTGCAAAAAAGTGCCAGTCCTCATTGATCATTATGAAGGTGCTTTTTTCTGGGAAAAGATTTTTTATTATAGTGCTCTTGAAATTAGCACCATTTGAAGGGAAGAGAGTATGCAGGATTGAGCGGAGGAAGGATTCAAATTCTGCATTCCTCGCAGAAGACTTGACTACTCCAGTGAGGAGTTCTGGAGGTGGGATGCCCCCCAACAGACTTCTCCAGAGTTAGGTTCAGAAGCCAAGTCTTTATGTCCTTATGTCCAGCCATTGGACATGGGTTAGTACAGGAAGGGAACATGAGGCTGGGGAAAGTGTCTCTACACATGAGGGCACTACTACCAAAGGGCACTAATCAGTGAAGGCTGTCTCTGTAGCTGGAAAGTAACTCTTTTATTCCCAGGAGGATCTCAGTAGCTCAGTACAGTGAGCACAAGTATTTTTCCAAAATAACAAGGGGATTTGAAGCCCTAAGATTTGCGCAAGAGATTCTAACATAATCACTCAGTTCAGGTCCAAACTCCTATTCCCTTCACCTAGTGTCTGAGTTTAAGAAACTGTCTTTGAAGCCTTGTCTATAGCTTATTGTAAATATTTGGAGTGCAGCTTCTCTTTAATATTTTCACCATGATTTCCTCTTCAACTCTAGCACCTTGGCATTTTTCTTTCAGCTGTAAGTGTGTGTCATTCATAGTTATTTTATAGTATCAGACTATTTTATTATGTTGTATTTTTAGAGTTCTAAAACTCCTGCTTTCTATGCGGATGCTGTTAACTCAATTTGTTGTTATGGATTTATATTTATTGCCTGTGACTCATTCCCTGTATTTTCAGTCAGAGAAGGTCCTTTCTTCATCAGCTGTCCACCAAGTAATCAGTGTTTCTTTAATATAATAATGTTAATCTTTGATACGTTATGGTTTTAATTATGAAATGCTGCTCATATTTCCTTTTTTCAATGAATTTCCTCAGAAATAATGTGTTATATAAAGTTTCAGTTCAGTTGCTCAGTCGATAAAGTTTACGAGATTTTAATATTTTATAGTTTTTTAGTGATAAAACCAGTATTAGAAACTTGTATGTTTAACTTTGACACATGACTTTATTGCTAAATACAAAATCTTTGTAAGATCAACATCAATTTTAAGTAAAAAGACAGGGCCAGGGCACTATTTATCTCAAAATGTAGTCCCAAGTCATAATCACATTTATTATAATTTATTCTTTGTGTATACTCTTAGGTGTGACACCTGTCTTTGCCAATAATATCCATAATACTGGAGAGCAGATAATATAGTTTCAATCTTCTTTAGCCTCACCCATATTGTTTGGGACAAAGCCCAAAAATATATGAGTGTTTACTCCTTATGGAATTACCAAAGGATATAGAGAGGAGTAAGAGAATGCCAGAGTAAGAGGTTGCCAGATTCATTGGCAAGCATCTTGGCAAAATGTTTTACCTGAGAAGACAGCATGCCCCAGAAGATTTTGAGTCAAAGAGAGGTGGGTTTTCATCCCATCTCTGTTGTATGCTAGTTGTATAAACTTGGGCAAGTACTTACATTTCTTTAATGTTACTTTTTTTTTAACCTGATAAATACAGTTAATAATAATATTTAACTCACAGAGGTACTGTGAGTATTAGATAATGAACAAAAATAATTTTATACCACTCTGACAAAATTAGACTTTACAAAAAACATTACAAAATGTTTTCTTCCTTTGAAGCATTGTTGCCCCATGTGTGTTCCTTGATTGCTCTATCTGAATCAACTTGAATGCTGTTAAAAATGCAGATTCTTTGACATGTCTCCATTTTGTATCAATGTCTTTGTGAATTAGACCTGGCGAATCTGCCCCCTACTCAGCAAATTGAAACCCCAGTTGTTTCAATAACAATGAAAGCTAGAATAAAAGTCTTTTTTTTTTTTTTTTTTTTTTTTTTGGTTAAAAAGAAAAAAGCTGGAGAGAGAGAAAGGGAGAAAGAAGGTGCAAACAACACAGCAGAAGTCAGTAGGAGGCCCATGACCAGTGATTATCCCAGCAGGATCTAAGAGAAGGATTAGCTGGCCGAGCCCTTGCTGTTGCATGGCTCACTTGCTCAACAGCTCTGCTGAAGGCTGACTTGAAACCTCCAACAATCCCAGGAAAAATTTTGAAATTTATATAATAGGTGTTCCAATGGACTTTAAATAATTTTGTTCCATTGTGCTATTTGGGCTTTTTAATGGATTTATTTAGTGGAAAAAATCTTCGTGGATGAAAGACAGGAATAAAAGACAAAAATTTCTTCAGAAAGAAAACTGAATTCCTTTCTGGAAGAAAAAAAGAAGAAAGTGTTTTTTTTTTTTTTTTTTTTTCTTTGCAAATAGTGGGAATCTATCCAGATCTTTCCATCTGAAAGTGATGCTGCTTTGTGTCTCTGACTTTTATAGTGTACAAGGCAACATTTCATTTTATGGAAAATCATCTCGCTGAGCTCACCTCTTCCAAAACTAGTCATTTCTAACTGGAGTCTATGATATACCTAACTTCATGGCTTTCCTTCAAACTATAGTAGGTCATAAAAATTCAATGCTTACATTAAGGTGATACAGTCATGCTATGCCCTAAACCCTATTGTAAACAGCAAAGGATAGTATGATTCCTAAACATCAACAAGGAAAGAAACAGGTTTCCACATTTCTATATGTTAATGACTGGCTCATAGATACTAAATAATTAAGTAGCAAAGAATCTGGTAACTTACTCAACACAAGGTTGCATCCAATGTTATTGAAAACTAGCTGACATCCTTACCCTGCAAACAACTCAAGACAGGTGCAAATGAAGACTCAAAATGAACACAAAGAACCAGCCCTGTTCCTTGGGGCTGTCTTGCCTGATTAATCGGTGAAGATCTGGCCCTCACTGACAACTGCCAAGGAACAGATAGCAGCACAAATCAGCCCGTCAGAATGCAGAACAAGTGACAATCAGACTTCAGAGGCCAATTTTTTCTAAACCAGTGGGCAGTGACAATAAGGGTAGTTTTGCTGTGCTGAGAGGCAAATAATGGTTGCCCACCCCCTGCCCTACTCTCCAAATGTGTTTAGATCACTAATGAAAATGAGTCCAGAGGCTTCCCAAGGGCCAACATTTTGCACATCAGACAAACAATATACAATTCAGCTTGAGCAGCAAGTCTCCTCAGATACCACACAGGGCTGCTGGAATAGGAGAAGAAGCTTGCAGGTCAAGAGAGGCATGAATTCTTAATGCCCCAGGAGTCCAAGGACAGAATAGGAGGGGGCAGTTTCAAATTCAATTATTTATCAAGTTTATTTATAAAAATAAACCCAACATCTAGCCTAGTTGGTGCATATAAGAGAATAGCATGTATATCAATAAATAATGTAAACGATTTAGGTCTCCACAAAATTTTCTTCACCTTGTATCTTACGAATAAAACTTAACTCATCTGGCAACATAAAACATCTGGTGGTGTATATTTCTGTTTTATGAATACTGCCCCAAGATACAAATATAAGTAGGATAAAACTCATCACCTATGAAGAAAATTTATTTATTCTTCTAAATAAAATTTTAAATAACAATAACATGATAGCAACTGTAGTTTAATAGATTCCCATATACTACATTTCATTAATGTAAAAGAAAACATACCAACTCCATATGCACATAAATACATACCTACTTACATGTATTTTTAATCCTTATGATAATATTGTAAAGTAGGATTTTATTGTAATGCAGTATCCTCATACTGTAAAGTAATATCCTCATTTTATAAGTGGAGATTAAGAGATTAAGTATTATGTCCAAAATCAAACATTAAGTAAGTAGCAAAGCTGAGATTAGATCCTAGAACTTTATATTATTTAACCAGTTGTTGGTATCTTAAAATGTATGGATCAAGAGAAGTGATCTTATAAAATTCATCTCTTACATGTCAAATTTTGGAATCAAGTATTATTCATCATTCTTTTTATTTAAAAAATAATATATAAAAAATGATATCTTTGTCTTTGGTTGTACAAGTTATGATATTTAACACCTGATCAGATTTACATGACCACTACCACGATCAGGATACAGAATGGTTCCATCACCAAAATAATTTCCCCTTGCTGTCCTTTTATAGTCAAGTTTTACCCTAACCCTTAACTCCTGGCAACCACTGATCTTTTCATTATCTTTGTTTTGTTGTTGTTGTTGTTTTCCAGAACATGTTAGAAAGGGAATCATATAGTAAGTAACCATTTTGATACTGGATTCTTTTAGTCAACATAATGCCTTTGAGATTCACTCATGTTGTTACATGTATCAGTGTCTCTCTCTTTTTTTTTTTTTTTTTTGGAACAGTTTTATTGAGTTTCAAATACCATAAAATTCCTCTTTTAACCTGTACAATTCAATCATTTCTTAAGAAAGATTTGTATGAACATGAGTTTTAATTTCACTTGGATAAATACCAATGTATAATATTCTGTGTTAAATGGTAAATGTAAGCAAAACATCAAAAGACATGGCTAAACTCTTTTCCAAAATGAATACACAATTTTCTACTCCCAGCAGTAATGTATGAGAATCCCAGATACTTCTCATACTTGTCAGCATTTATATTGTCAGGGTTTTAAAAGGCATTCTAACAGTGGTACCACTGTGGTAGGGAGGGAAGTAGTAGGAGGGTGTTCCAGGATGGTGGGACACATGTGCGCTCGTGGGTGATTCATGCTGATGTATGGCAAAGCCACCACAATATTGTAAAAAATTATCTTCCAATTAAAATAAATAAATTAAAAAATAATATAATCAAATGAAATTAGATAAGGGAAGAGAAATTAGGAATAAAGGATCAAAATTTAAACATTCAAATTTATCAGAATAAGCACAAACACACTCAACAATGTAAAGAAGTCATAGATAACATAATATAAAGATGGCATACATTTGCATAACAAATGATTAACAAAAGCCAAATAAAGATAAATACAAAGACAGAATTATAATTAAACATAAATATGATATCAATGAGTATAATTGTTCTAAGCTTAAGTAAGAAAAGTACTTTTAGAATTGATCATAGAGCATAATTAATATAAGTTCTGAACACAAGACTCTGGAATCCTCAAGACTTTGGAAATGCTAAAAAAAAGCAAAAAATGGAAAAAGTGCTATTCACAAGTGGTTTAAAAAAAAAAAAGTAAACAAAGTAATTCTATCAGAAAACAGAATGTAGGCATCATTCTGTCACTAAGACATGTCAGACTCTTCACGACCCCATAGACTACAGCATGCCACTTTCCTCTGTCCTCCACTATCTCCAGGAGTTTGTTCATATCCACGTCCATTGCAATGGTCATGCTATCTAACCATCTAATCATTCTCTGCTGAGCTCTTCTCCTTTTGCCTTAAATCTGTCCCAGCATGATGGTCTTTTGCAATGAGTTGGCTCTTTGCGTCAGGTGGCCAAAGTATAGGAGCTTCAGCTTTAGGGTCAGTCCTTATAGTGAATATTCAAGGTTGATTTCCTTTAAAAGGATTGACTGGTTCACCTCCTTACTGTCCAAGGGACTCTTAACATTACCACAATTCAAAAGCATCAATTCTTCAGCCCTCAGCCTTCTTTATGGTCCAACTCTCACATCCAAACATGACTACTGGAAAAACCATAGCTTTGACTATGCAGATCTTTTAAGCAAAGGTCTCTGTTTTTAATATGCTGTCTAAGTTTGTCATAGCCTTCCTTTCAAGAAGCAAGTGTCTTTTTTTATTTTTTTTTAATTTTATTTTATTTTTAAACTTTACATAATTGTATTAGTTTTGCCAAATATCAAAATGAATCCGCCACAGGTATACATGTGTTCCCCATCCTGAACCCTCCTCCCTCCTCCCTCCCCATTCCATCCCTCTGGGTCGTCCCAGTGCACCAACCCCAAGCATCCAGTATCATGCATCGAACCTGGACTGGCAACTCATTTCATACATGATATTTTACATGTTTCAATGCCATTCTCCCAACTCTTCCCACCCTCTCCCTCTCTCACAGAGTCCATAAGACTGTTCTATACATCTGTGTCTCTTTTGCTGTCTCGTACACCGAGTTACTGTTACCATCTTTCTAAATTCCATATATATGCGTTAGTATACTGTATTGGTGTTTTTCTTTCTGGCTTACTTCACTCTGTATAATAGGTTCCAGTTTCATCCACCTCATTAGAACTGATTCAAATGTATTCTTTTTAATGGCTGAGTAATACTCCATTGTGTATATGTACCACACTGTCTTATCCATTCATCTGCTGATGGACCTCTAGGTTGCTTCCATGTCCCGGCTATTATAAACAGTGCTGCAATGAACATTGGGGTACACGTGTCTCTTTCCCTTCTGGTTTCCTCAGTGTGTATGCCCAGCAGTGGGATTGCTGGATCATAAGGCAGTTCTATTTCCAGTTTTTTAAGGAATCTCCACACTGTTCTCCATAGTGGCTGTACTAGTTTGCATTCCCACCAACAGTGTAAGAGGGTTCCCTTTTCTCCACACCCTCTCCAGCATTTATTACTTGTAGACTTTTGGATCGCAGCCATTCTGACTGGTGTGAAATGGTACCTCATAGTGGTTTTGATTTGCATTTCTCTGATAAGGAGTGATGTTGAGCATCTTTTCATGTGTTTGTTAGCCATCTGTATGTCTTCTTTGGAGAAATGTCTATTTAGTTCTTTGGCCCATTTTTTGATTGGGTCATTTATTTTTCCGGAGTTGAGCAAGTGTCTTTTAATTTCATGACTGCAGTCACAGTTTACAGTGGTTTTGGAGCCCGAGAAAAGAAAATCTGTCACTGCTTTCACTTTTTCTTCTTCTATTTGCTTCTTTTTTTTGCTCTTCTCTTTGCACTTCTATTTGCTCTGAAGAATTTAGGTAAAACATATTAAAAAGAGATGAAATATACTTCACAATGACAAAGAGTATAGTACAGAAGACTAATCAGTTATGATTATCTATAAAATCAAGCAACATATTCTAAAAACTCATAAAGCAATATGGAAGTAGACAAAAACACATCGAATGACTTTAGTTCAACTTTCAGTTCACAACAGATAGGAAGGAAGAAAAATAAGATGAAAATAACAATATGTAAGATCAAAATAACTGTGATAGGGTCAGTATAACTGACTATCCTGAGCACTATTTCTTTAAAATCAGAAAATACGATAACAATATTAGCAGTTAACCTGACCCATATTAAACTACAAAGAAAACCTGAAAGTTTTCAAAAATAGTACTTGGTTTATTCTATGATCATAGGCTATTAAAACTAGGAGCTAATAACAAAAACGTAACAGACACAAAAATAAGGACAAGTATACCATATCAAAATGCTTTTTAAAAAGTCTTAAAAATTATTGGAGATAATCAAGAAATCAAAATGAATTTCTTAATAGCCAAAAAATAACAACAATAATAAAATTACATAGTAGAACCTATGGGATAATGCTAATGAGTATAGTCATAAATATTTTAACAAAAAATTATTGAGCAAAAATTTATAAGGTAAAGTCCAGGTTTAATCATGTAAGTTATAGAGAAAACAATTTTATGTAAGCAGAAGGAAGAAATTCTATATATATTAAAGTATAAATTAATAAATTAGAAAAATGAAAATCAATAGCATCCTGGCTGTTTGGAAGGATTAATTTGGAAGAATTAAAAATATTGATCTTTCAACAGGTTTCGTATTGATCATTTGTTTTATGAAGTTGTATGATGTTAAATGAAGAGAATTTAGGATTGGTAGCCTTTGAAATAAATGTTACTTCCTTCAGTTATTGTAACAATGAAGAAGCTCTACATGTTTCCAAAGCTTTCTGAGGGACCCAGTTGACAATCTTTAAGATGAATTTTTTTTTATGAAATAATAAAATTAAAGAGATAGAAAGCTGATTCATTAACAAAATGAACAAATTTAGGGAAGTAATCAGAGATACAGATAAAATGATAAGAAAATTAATGTTATGTTTTAGCTTGGTTTGCCCCAGTGGCACATCCTCAGAGGGTTCCAGCGCAAGTAGTTTTTTGGTGGAAAAGAGGAATAGCAAAGAAAAATAGCTTCATAAAGGACTGTCATCAAGAAAGCTATCACCATGGGGAGGTAGCTAAAGTTTAATCAGGGAGATAGTTTAAAGCACAAGCCTCAGATTTACCTCACAATATGTACAGCAACTTCTGTCAGTCACTGAATGTTGTTCCCAGAAGCTATTACTTAATTCCCAGGCATTTCCAGGCTGCCTTCCACAGCTTAGACAAAGCTTCCTGCAAATAAATGCAGATACTGACTGGAGAAGTGCCGAGGGACACAGGCGGGGCACTGACTGTGGCTGCTTCCTGCACTAGTTTGCTCAAATCTGTGTGAGAATGTGCATAAACTTGATTAATTCCAGGACAAATACAAAATTATTAAAGCTGAACCCAGAAAATAAAATCTAAACAGACCAATTGCTATAGAAGTAAAAGAAAATAGCCAAGTGATTTACTACCCCCATACCAACCCCTATGTTTGAAAACAAACAAGAAAAATTGGTCCAAGTTTCAAAAGAAGAATTTAGCCAAATCTTTAAGGAACAAGTAACATCAACATGATTTAAACAAGAGTACAGACAAAAAGCAAAAACTGAGAAAAGCTTCTGAGTAAAACAAAAGATGATAAAAGTAAATGATAACAGATATTGTGCTCCTGGTAAATATACTCAACCTCCTAATCACACCAATCTCCCTAAGTAATCTATAAATGTAAACTAAATGCAACTTAAAAAAAAAAAAAAAACTATGTAATTACCAGGAGTAGATTAAAATAAAAGAAGAACAATTATTATATTATAAAGCATTAACAAACCCCCCAAAAAAATCTGGAAGTAGAAAATAGTTATTTGTGATTCTCTCATGCAATTGTGTAACATCTTAAAACACATGGTGATTAGAATCAGTTGATATTAGCAGAATAGATAACAAAGAAAGAGATAAGAACACTTAGAAATTTATAGACAACTATACACACATCTTCAGATACATACACATTATGGACATATACATAGCATATAATTAGATAGAAGGACATTAACACATCCCTATTTATTTAACTTATTGTCACCTTCTTTATTTAACTTATGTAGAGAGTACATCATCCAAAATGCTGGGCTGGATGAAGCACAAGATGGAATCAAGATTGTCGGGAGAAATATCAATAACCTCAGGTATGCAGATGACACCACCCTTATGTCAGGAAGTGAAGAAGAACTGAAAAGCCCCTTGATGAAAGTGAAAGAGGAGAGTGAAAAAGTTGCCTCAAAAGTAAACATTCAGAAAACTAAGATCATGGCATCCAGTCCCATCACTTCATGGCAAATAGATGGGGAAATGATGGAAACAGTGAGACACTTTATTTTCTTGGGCTCCAAGATCACTGCAGATGGTGACTGCAGCCATGAAATTAAAAGATGCTTGCTCCTTGGAAGAAAAGCTGTGACCAACCTAGACAACATATTAAAAAGCAGAGACATTACTTTGCCAACAAAGGTCCATCTAGTCACAGCTATGATTTTTCCAGTGGTCGTGTATGGATGTGAGAGTTGACTATAAAGAAAGCTGAGCACCGAAGAATTGATGCTTTTAAACTGTGGTGTTGGAGAAGATTCTTGAGAGTCCCTTGGACTGCAAGGAGATGAAACCAGTCCATCCTAAAGGAAATCAGTCCTGAATATTCATTAGAAGGACTGATTTTGAGGTTGAAACTCCAATACTTTGGCCACCCGATACAAAGAACTGAATCATTGGAAAAGACCCTGAGGCTGGGAAAGATTGAAGGTGGGAAGAGAAGGGGACAACAGAGGATGAGATGGTTGAATGGCATCACCGACTCAGTAGACATGAGTTTGAGCGAGCTCCAGGAGTTGGTGATAGACAGGGAAGCCTGGCATGCTACAGTCCATGGGGTCACAAAGTGTCGAACACGACTGAGCAACTGAACTGACTGACCACATCCCTATATAATTGTGATCTGGTAAATGTTTACCAAGTTCACAAAGGAGGAAAAAGGTGTGAACTTTAGTGTTTGCCAGTTAATATGATACAGAAACTCCCACCACAGTAAATTCCAAGCTAAAAACATGTCTCCAAACACAAAACTGGAGATATGAGGTATCAAATCATTCTACAGTATTTCTATTAAACATATCTGTAGATGCACATGACCTCAAAGGCATAAATAACAGTAACTAGAAAAAGATGAGTTTCTAAAATTTATTGTTTGCTTGTTTAATTTTTGTTTGATTTCTTGATTTTTACAGATATAATTTATTTTTTAGTGAGCACTATGAATGCTCAAAATTCTCCAAGCCAGGGTTCAGCAATATGTGAACCGTGAACTTCCTGATGTTCAAGCTGGTTTTAGAAAAGGCAGAGGAGCCAGAGATCAAATTGCCAACATCCGCTGGATCATGGAAAAAGCAAGAGAGTTCCAGAAAAACATCTATTTCTGCTTTATTGACTATGCCAAAGCCTTTGACTGTGTGGATCACAAGAAACTGTGGAAAATTCTGAAAGAGATGGGAATACCAGACCACCTGATCTGCCTCTTGAGAAATTTTTATGCAGGTCAGGAAGTAATAGTTAGAACTGGACATGGAACAACAGACTGGTTCCAAATAGGAAAAGGAGTACGTCAAGGCTGTATATTGTCACCCTGTTTATTTAACTTATATGCAGAGTACATCATGAGAAACACTGGACTGGAAGAAACAGAAGCTGGAATCAAGATTGCCAGGAGAAATATCAATCACCTCAGATATGCAGATGACACCACCCTTATGGCAGAAAGTGAAGAGGAACTCAAAAGCCTCTTGATGAAAGTGAAAGTGGAGAGTAAAAAAGTTGGCTTAAAGCTCAACATTCAGAAAACGAAGATCATGGCATCCAGTCCCATCACTTCATGGGAAATAGATGGGGAAAAGTGGAAACAGTGTCAGACTTTATTTTTTTGGGCTCCAAAATCACTGCAGATGGTGACTGCAGCCATGAAAGTAAAAGACGCTTACTCCTTGGAAGGAAAGTTTTGACCAACCTAGATAGCATATTCAAAAGCAGAGACATTACTTTGCCAACCAAGGTCCATCTAGTCAAGGCTATGGTTTTTCCTGTGGTCATGTATGGATATGAGAGTTGAACTGTGAAGAAGGCTGAGCGCCGAAGAATTGATGCTTTTGAACTGTGGTGTTGGAGAAGACTCTTGAGAGTCCCTTGGACTGCAAGGAGATCCAACCAGTCCATTCTGAAGGAGATCAGCCCTGGGATTTTTTTGGAAGGAATGATGGTAAAGCTGAAACTCCAGTACTTTGGCCACCTCATGTGAAGAGTTGACTCATTGGAAAAGACCCTGATGCTGGAGGGATTGGGGGCAGGAGAAGGGCACGACAGAGGATGAGATGGCTGGATGGCATCACTGACTCGATGGACATGAGTCTGAGTGAACTCCAGGAGTTGGTGATGGACAGGGAGGCCTGGGGTCCTGCAATTCACGGGGTCTCAAAGAGTCGGACATGACTGAGCGACTAAACTGAACTGAACTGATGGTTAAGAATTGGATTAATCTTAGAAATTTCAAAATTTGCTCTTGGGAACCAAAACAATGTAGCTCCAGCAAGTCATGACTTACATAGAAATTCAGAATGAAATAATTTGGAGAATAAAATAAGCTATTATAAGAAAATGCTCAAGATAAAACTGGTCTCTCATAAGCGTTCTTAAGTTAGCTTTTGTGTATGTTAAAGATTAAATTTCAAATTTCCAAAAAAATAAATAAATAAAGATTTTTCAGTATATGAATTAGAGACAACTGAATAGTCATCTGAAAAAATAATAAACTCAATTTCTGCTTCAAATTCACTCCAAAGTATACACCAAAAGAAAAAAAAAAAAAAATCAAATGTAAGGAAAAAAAAAAAAAAGAAAACCAGAATTGTTTCTGAATGTGTTCTTGGTGTTTGGAAAGATTTTCACTCAAGAAGCCATAAAAGAAAGTATTGATAGAATTCAGTTATGTAAAAATGTAAATTGTGTGAATAAATCATATTAAAGTTATGTATCTATATATAAATATTTGTGAAAGTGTTGTTACTCAGAAAATAACTTACATGAAGTGATTTCTTAAATGTAAATAAGCAAAAGACCATCAAACAAATAACAAAAATTGGCAAGCAAAATTTTTCAAATTCAGACTAAACTAAGGAAATACTTTTATAAACCACTTTATTGGGGGGGAGGGAGAAAAATGCTTTATTTCTCAAAGTGTTGGTGAGGTTACAATGCAATGGTATTCTTACAAATTGTTTTTTTTTTTTTTTTTACCATTATCTTTTTTTTTAATTTTATTTTATTTTTAAACTTTACATAACTGTATTAGTTTTGCCAAATATCAAAATGAATCCGCCACAGGTATACATGTGTTCCCCATCCTGAACCCTCCTCCCTCCTCCCTCCCCATTCCATCCCTCTGGGTCGTCCCAGTGCACCAGCCCCAAGCATCCAGTATCATGCTTCGAACCTGGACTGGCAACTCATTTCCTACATGATATTTTACAAGTTTCAATGCCATTCTCCCAAATCTTCCCACCCTCTCCCTCTCTCATAGAGTCCATAAGACTGTTCTATACATCTGTGTCTCTTTTGCTGTCTCGTACACAGGGTGTATTCTTACAAATTTTTGATAGAAAATACATTGGTCCATTTTCTATAGAGTGAAATCTGACAACATTTAAGCAAATTTAAAAGAAAAAAAGAAAACATACACCGTTTGACAGGAAATTCAATTCTTCTAATTTACTTTACTGATATTTTCTCACATATATAACAATTTCCTTTACACATTTTTGATCATAGTAAAAGGTTAGAATCAACTTAAATATTGTTTTCACATAATGGAATTCTATGTACTTATGAAGGATTAGGCAATTCCCACGTCATTGTATATAAATATCTACAAGCTTTATTGCTCAATACTATAGACAAACTTTGAGATTGTATACATGACTTACTACCATTTGTATAATCATGTGTTTATAAACATATTCACAAATTGTTTATGATTGTAAGCTTGTGAATTGGTAGCAGTGGTTACTGTTAGATGTGGATCTACATGAAATGGGAAAAGATTGGGAGAACAACAATTTTTTATATTATATACATTTTCATCATGTGAATTATACATTGAATTCATTTATTAACTATTAAAAAGTAAATAACATTAACTTTAAAAATAGGTGGAAAACCCGCTAAGACTTACATAAATAGAAACGTAAATCAACTAATTAAATTAAGAAAATTGGGTAGTTATTCCAGATATTTTTGTAAATATCTATATATAGTTTCATACATGCAACTGAACACCTCCTGGGATAAAAATCTTGCTTGAGAATTCAACCACTTTTAGCACCTTTATGGGAAACAATCTTTTCATCACTGTTGAGGATTAAATACAATGATGGTGAAATCCTAATATTATACTTGGAAGCCATAATTTAGTTTGGAGTCAACTCAGCTTTTCTCTAATGGAATTTTCTATCCAAGTCTGTTGGATCATGGAAAAAGCAAGAGAGTTCCATAAAAACATCTACTTCTGCTTTATTGACTATGCCAAAGCCTTTGACTGTGTAGATCACAACAAACTATGGACAATGCTTTAAGAGGTGGGAATACTAGGCTACTTTTCCTGCCCCTTGAGAAATTTGTATGCAGGCCAAGAGGCAACAATTAGAACTGGACATGGAAAAATGGACTGATTCCAAATTGGGAAAGGAATACATAAAGGCTGTATATTGTCATCCTACTTATTTAACTTATATGCAGAGTACATCATGAGAAATGCTGGGTTGGATGAAGCCTAAGCTGGAATCAAGATTTCTGGGAGAAATATCAATAACCTCAGTTATGCAGATGATATCAACCTTATGGCAGAAAGTGAAGAAGAACTAAAGAGCCCCTTGATAAAAGTGAAAGAGGAGAGTGAAAAATCTGGTTTAAAACTCAATATTAAAAAAACTAAGATCATGGCATCTGGTCCCATCACTTCATGGCAAATAGATGGGGAAACAATGGAAACAGTAAGTTCTTGGGCTCCAAAATCATTGCAGATGGTGATTGCAGCCATGAAATTAAAAGACACATGCTCTTTGAAAGAGGAGCTATGATCAACCTAGATAACATATAGATAACATATGATAACCTAGATAACATAACAAAAGCAGAGACATTGCTTTGCTGATAAAAGTCCATCTAATCAAAGATATGGTTTTTCTGGTAGTCATGTATGGATGTAAGAGTTGGACTATAAAGAAAGCTGAGTGCTGAAGAACTGATGCTTTTTTACTGTGGTGTTGGAGAAGACTCATGAGAGCCCCTTGGACTGCAAGGAGATCTGACCAGTCCATCCTAAAGGAAATCAATCCTGAGTATTCATTGGAAAGGCCGATGTTGAAGCTGAAGTTCCAATACTCTATCCATCTGATATGAAGAACTGACTCATTGAAAAAGGCCCTGATGCTGGGAAAGATTGGATACAGGAGGAGAAGGGGATGACAAAGGATGAGATGGTTGGATGGCATCACTGACTCAGTGGATGTGAGTTTGAGCAAGCTTCAGGAGTTGGTGATGAACAGGGAAGGCTAATTTCCTGCAGTTCATGGGGTCACAAAGAATTGGACATGACTGAGCAACTGAACTGAACTGAATGCAAGTCTGATAGGAATAAAACTGACTTAAATGAAACACCAAGACAAAAACTTGATGGCCTTCTTACTCTGTGTATAACATGTACTGTCTAGATCATACATTTAGAATTTTAATTTCAGGGCAAATTTTAATTCAAGATAACACCACTACTGGTAAGTAGAAAGAATTCCACTTCTGGGTATTGACTGAAAGCAAATGAGGGTGCATGTGTCTATTTTTATTTCCAGAATCACATTATTTAACCAAGTGACCATCACAGTGAAGTCTCCCCTAACCTATCCTCAAATATGTAAAAATTAAAATTCTATCCATGTAGCACCCTATCAGTTAGATTTAGAGCTAATGTAATTTCCAGATATGAAGAAAATTCTCAAAGATACTTATTGTTATTAATAACATTAATAATACTTTTTTTTATTCTCTTCATAGGCTCATTTTTCTCTATTTTCACAAATGAATTTTTAATATATCAATTGATTTTTCTTAGGCATCATTCTATCAAGATGACATATTACTTTGCAGAGTTGATGAAAAACAATAGTTTCAACAGATACACAGGGAAAGTCCAACAAATGGGAATGGACAAGCTGGTTTAAGCAAAAATAAGAATTGTCCCAATCTCATTTTTATCCTGCTAAATCTTAATTAGACTTATGGTAAGCTGCATTAGTGTTAATACGGATTAATGTCAGAGTGATAAGAAGAGCATACAAATCAATAAATGCTGCTGTATCAATATATGAACAGAGACACAAATAGCCATTTTGGTTCTTAACAGTGAACTCATTATAGAGTTAAATATTTACTATGTGGATTTGAAATACCTTGAAAAGCAGGGGGGAGGGGTCATAGTTACACTAAAAAGAGTTTGGTGAAACTTCATGGATAAAGGTAAACCTTAAATGATTTACAAAGCTGTTCTTAGGATTTATTTCACAATTCTGTCACAGTTTGGAGTCTTGTCCTTAGGTATTGGGGACATAGAATAATGATTAATCAATCAATATAATCAATTTTTCTTGATTATTTTTATGGAATGGGTAGAATATTTTGCCCCCACCTCTGAGGGGGTACAATGGCCCCTTGAAGACCTTAAAGTATTGTTAAGGAGGAGAAATAGAATAAGACTGGAAACAATTAGAAAGTAGCATATGCCAGTTGTATTCAAGGAAAAAAAGAATCCCCAGATAATGGCTTAAACAGAGATATTTATTTTAAAAAAGATAGTAGTCTGGGACTATGAGTCCTACATGGGTTGATGAAACCCAGGAGTCTCCCAGTTCTCTGTTTGCTATCCCTTTGCTTTGTCCTTCAAATTCAAGATCCAGGATGAATCCTGTTCCACACAGTAGAGGGTGTGGGGAATGAGAGGGAATGCCTATTCAGTTTAGGGAAGCCCCTTAAAGCAATATACACCGCTTCTACTTAAATCCTGTTGAAATACATATAGTCATGTAGTCAGGTAAAACTACAAAGAAGTTGAGAAATGTAATATTCATCTCATTGAAAATGAAAACAGATAAAAATGGAAGATTCTTTTTACTAAATAACAAGAGGAGGATATACACCAGGAAACAAATAGCAGATTTATGGGTTCAGCTCAGTTCAGTCACTGAGTTATGTCCAACTCTTTGCAACCCCATGGACTACAGCATGCCAAGCCTCCCTGTCCATCACCAACTCCCAGAGTTTACTGAAAATCATGTCCATTGAGTTGGTGATGCCATTCAACCATTTTATCCTCTGTCAACCCATTCTTCTCCTGCTTTCAATCTTTCCCAGCAATAGAGTCTTTCCTAGTGAGTCAGTTCTTCCCATCAGGTAGCCAAAGTATTGGAGTTTCAGCTTCAGCATCAATCCTTCCAATGAATATTCAGGACTGATTTCCTCCAGGATGGACTGGCTGGATCTCCTTGCTGTCCAAGGGACTCTCAAGAATCTTCTTCAACACCACAGTTGAAAAGCATCAATTCTTCAGCATTCAGCTTTCTTTATACTCCAACCCTCACATCCATACAGGACTACTGGAAAAACCATAGCTTTGAATAGTAGGAGCTTTGTTGGCAAAGTAACATCTCTGCTTTTTAACATGCTGCCTAGTTTGGTCATAACTTTTTTTCCAAGGAGCAAATGTCTTTTAATTTTTTGGATGCAGTCACCATCTGCAGTGGTTCTGGAGCCACGCCCCCCCCCGCCCCCAAAAATGAAATTTGTCACTGTTTACAATGTTTCCCCATCTATTTGCCATGGAGTGATGGGATCAGATGCCATGATCTTAGTTTTCTGAATATTGAGCTTTAAGCCAACTTTTTCACTCTCCTCTTTCACTATCATCAAGAGGCTTTTTAGTTCTTCTTTGTTTTCTGCCATAAGGGTGGTATATCTGCATATCTGAGATTATTGATATTTCTTCAGGCAATCTTGATTCCAGCTTATGCTTCATCCAGTCCAGCATTTATAATGATGTATTCTGCATATAAGTTAAATAAGCAGAATGACAATGTACAGCCTTGATGTACTCCTTTTCCGATTTGGAACCTGTCCGTTGTTCCATGTTCAGTTCTAACTGTTGTTTCTTGACCTAAATACAGATTTTTCAGGAGGCAGGTAAGGTCGTCTGGTGTTTCCATCACTTTAAGAATTTTCCATAGTTTTTGCGATCCACACAGTCAAAGACTTTGGCATAGTCAGTAAAGCAGAAGTAGATGTTTTCTGGAACTTTTGCTTTCTTGATGACCTAATGAATCTTGGCAATTTGATTTCTGATCCCTCTGCCTTTTCGAAATCCAGCTTGAACATCTGGAAGTTCATGGTTCAAATACTTTTGAAGCCTGGCTTGGAGAATTTTGAGCATTACTTTGCTAGCTTATGAGATCAGTGTAATTGTGCAGTAGTTTGAGCATTCTTTGGCATTGCCTTTCTTTGGGATTAGAATGAAAACACTTTTTCCAGTTGTGGTCACTGCTGAGTTTTCCAAATTTTTTAGCATTTTGAGTGCAGCACTTTCACAGCATCATCTTTTAGGATTTGAAATAGCTCAACTGGAATTCTATCACCTTCACTAGCTTTGTTCGTAGTGATGCTTCTTAAGGCCCACTTGACTTCACATTCCAGGATGTCTGGCTCTAGGTGAGTGATCATACCATCATGGTTATCTGGGTTGTGACAATCTTTTTTGTACAGTTCTTCTGTGTAGTCTTGCCACTTCTTCTTAATATCTTCTGCTTCCATTAGGTCTCTACAATTTCTGTGCTATATTGTGCCCATCTTTGCATGAAAATTTCCCTTGGCATCTCTAATTTTCTTGAAGAGATGTCTAGTTTCTCCCATTCTATTGTTTTCTGCTATTTCTTTGCATTGATCACTGAGGAAGGCTTTCTTATCTCTCCTTGCTATTCTTTGGAACTCTGCATTCAAATGAGTGTATCTTTCCTTTTCTCCTATGTCTTTTGCTTCTCTTCTTTTCTCAGCTATTTGTAAGCCCTCCTCAGACAACCATTTTGCCTTTTAGCATTTCTTTTTCTTGGGGATGGTCTTGATTCCTGCCTTCTATAAAATATCATGAAACTCCGTCCATAGTTCTTCAGGCACTTTGACTATCATCTAATCCCTTAAATCTATTTATCACTTCCACTGTATAATCAAAAAGGATATGATTTAAGTCATACCTGAATGGTCTAGTGGTTTTCCCTACTCTCTTCAATTTAAGTCTGAATTTGGCAATAAGGAGTTCATGATCTGAGCCACAGTCAGCTCCCAGTTTTATTTCTGCTGATTGTATAGAGCTTCTCCATCTTTGACTGCAAAAATATCATCAATCTGATTTCGGTATTGACCATCTGGTGATGTCCATGTGTAGAGTCTTCTCCTGTGTTGTTTGAAGAGGGTGTTTGTTATGACTATCATGTTCTCTTGGCAATACTCTATTATCCTTTCCCTGCTTCTTTCTGTACTCCAAGGCCCAATTTACCTGTTACTCCAGGTATTTCTTGACTTCCTACCTTTTAATTCCAGCCCCCTATAATGAAAAGGATGTCTCTTTTGAGTGTTAGTTTTAGGAAGTCTTGTAGTTCTTCATGGAACCACTCAATTTCAGCTTCTTCAGCACTACTGGTTGGGGCATGGACTAGGATTACTATGATATTGAATGATTTGCCTTGGAAATGAAAAGAGATCATTCTGTTTTTTGGAGATTGCACCCAAGTACTGCATTTTGGGCTCTTTTGTTGACTATAGTGGCTACCCCATTTCTTCTAAGGGATTCTTGCCCACAGTAGTAGACATAATGGTGACCTGAGTTAAATTCACCCATTCCAGTCCATTTTAGTTCGCTGATTCCTAAAATGTCAATGTTCATTCTTGGCATCTCCTGTTTGGCCACTTCCAATTTGTCTTGGTTCATGGACCTAACATTCCAGACTCCTATACAATATTGCTCTTTACAGCATCAGACTTTACTTCCATCACCAGTCACATCCACAGCTGGGTGTTGTCTTTGCTTCAGTTCTATCTCTTCATTCTTTCTGAAGTTATTTCTCCACTCTTCTCCAGTAGCATATTGGGTACCTACTGTCCTGGGGAGTTCATCTTTCAGTGTCATACCTTTTTGCCTTTTCGTACTGTTTATGGGGTTCTCAAGGCAAGAATACTGAAGTGGTTTGCCCTTCCCTTCTCCAGTGGACCACATTTGGTCAGAACTCTCTACCATGACCCTTCCTTCTTGGGTGGCCCTATATGGCATGGCTCATAGTTTCATTCAGTTAGACAAGGCTGTGGGTATTTCAACCTTTATTTGTATTTCATCATTAATGTTCTTTTGTGTTGCAGGATCCAGTACAGAATACAGCCTAGCATTTAATTGCCATGTTTCTTTAGTCTCCTTAAATTAGTGACAATTTTTTTGTATTTCCTTGTTTATCATGAACTTGATACTTGAAGAGTACTAATCAGGTATTTCATTGAAAGTCCTTTGGTTTGGCTTTATCTGATGGTTTCTCTTGATTAAACTGGGGCTATGGATTTTTTGTGAAATATACCTGAAATATGAATTGTCTCTATAATGAATCATGTCAGGGAATTCATGATATAAAAATAACTTTTTCCTGGTGATGTAACACTTGATTACTTGGCTGCGGTGGTGGTGTCAAATTGCTTCACTATAAAGTTACAGTATTTTCACTTTTCATGCTGTGCTCTTTGCAGGTGAGGCAATAAACCCAGGTCATAGTGAGAGGGAGAGAAGTTAAACTCCATGTCCTTAAAGAAGGAATATAAAATAACTTAAATATGTTAAAACACCTCAATTTTTAATACACATTATGAAAAATCATGTTAAAATATGCAAATATCATAACTTTCCTTCAAGCTCACTCACTAATTTTATTTTATTTATTTAAATACTTTCTTGTTATTGTTCAGTTTCTCAGTCATGTCCAACTCTTTGCAACCCCATAGATTGCATGTAGCACACCAGGCTTCCCTGTTCTTCCCTATCTCCTGGAGTTTGCTCAGTCTCATGTCCATTGAGTCAGTGATGCCATCTAACCATTTTATCCTCTGTTGTATCCTTTTCCTCCTGCCCTCAATTTTTCCAGCATCAGAGTCTTAAGTGTCAACTCTTCACACCAGTTCAGTTCAGTTCAGTTGCTCAGTCATATCTGACTCTTTGCAACCCCATGGACTAAAGCATGCCAGTCTCCCCTGTCCATCACCAACTCACATTAGGTGCCCAAAATACTGGATCCTCAGTTTCAGCATTAGCCCTTCAAATGAATATTCTGGATTAATTTCCTTTAGGGTTGACTGATTTGATATCCTTGATGTCCAAAGGACTCTCAAGAGCCTCTACAGTACCACAGTTGGAAGGCATCAATTCTTCAGTGCTCAGCCTTTTTTTTTATTGTCCAGCTCTTACATCTGTACTAGACCACTGGTAAAACCATAGCTTTGACTATACAGACTTTTGAGCAAACTAATTTCTCTGCTTTTTAATTTGCTGTCTAGATTTGTCATTGCTTTTCTTCCAAGTAGCAAACATCTGTTAATATCATGGCTGCAGTCACCATCTGCAGTGATTTTGAAGCTCAAGAAAATAAAGTGTGTCACTGTTTCTATTGTTTTCCCATCTATTTGCCATGAATTGATGGGGCCAGATGCCATGATCTATGTTTTTCAATGTTCAGTTTTAACATTTAAATAATTATTTATTTTAAAATAATGTATTATATTCAATCCAGTAGACCAAAATATTGTTTCAACTTATAGGCATATTAAAAATTATTGATTACATGTTTTATAGTCTTATACTAAGACTTTGAAATCCAGTGTGTAGGAACTGCTGCTGATGATGCTAAGTCGCTTCAGTCGTGTCCGACTCTGTGCGACCCCATAGACAGTGGCCCACCAGGCTCCCCCGTCCCTGGGATTCTCCAGGCAAGAACACTGGAGTGGGTTGCCATTTCCTTCTCCAATGCATGAAAGGGAAAAGTGAAAGTGAAGTCTCTCAGTCGTGTCCGACTCTTCGTGACCCCGTGGTCTGCAGCCTACCAGGCTCCTCCGTCCATGGGATTTTCCAGACAAGAGTGCTGGACTGGGGTGTCATTGCCTTCTCCAGTGTAGGAACTAGCACATATAAATTTAGATTATTTCAAGTACTCAGTAGTCACATATGCTTAGTGGCTGTCTCTTTGGATGGAACAATGCCAAATATTTTCTTCTTTTCTTTTTTAAAATTTAGATGCAATTCTTTACAATACTATATTAGTTTCAGGCGTTCAGTTCAGTTCAGTCACTCAGACGTGTCTGACTCTTTGTGGCCCCATGAATCGCAGCACACCAGGGCTCCCTGTCCATCACCAACTCCAGGAGTTCACTCAGACTCACATCCATCGAGTCAGTGATGCCATCCAGCCATCTCATCCTCTGCCGTCCCCTTCTCCTTCTGCCCCCAATCCCTCCCAGCATCAGAGTCTTTTCCAATGAGTCAACTCTTCGCATGAGGTGGCCAAAGTACTGGAGTTTCAGCTTTATCATCAGTCCTTCCAAAGAAACCCCAGGGCTGATCTCCTTCATAATGGACTGGTTGGATATCCTTGCAGTCCAAGGGACTCTCAAGAGACTTCTCCAACACCACAGTTCAAAAGCATCAATTCTTTGGTGCTCAGCTTTCTTCACAGTCCAACTCTCATATCCATACATGACCACAGGAAAAACCATAGCCTTGACTAGACGGACCTTTGTTGGCAAAGTAATGTCTCTGCTTTTGAATATGCTATCTAGGTTGGTCATAACTTTCCTTCAAGGAGTAAGCATCTTTTAATTTCATGGCTGAAGTCACCATCTGCACTGATTTTGGAGCCCAGAAAAATAAAGTCTGACACTGTTTTCACTGTTTCCCCATCTATTTCCCATGAAGTGATGGGACCAGATGCCATGATCTTCGTTTTCTGAATGTTGAGCTTTAAGCCAACTTTTTCACTCTCCACTTTCACTTTCATCAAGAGGCTTTTGAGTTCCTCTTCACTTTCTGCCATAAGGGTGGTGCCATCTGCATATCTGAGGTTATTGAGATTTCTCCCGGCAATCTTGATTCCAGCTTGAGCTTCTTCCAGCCCAGCATTTCTCATGATGTACTCTGCATAGAAGTTAAATAATCGGGGTGACAATATACAGCCTTGACGTGCTCCTTTTCCTATTTGGAACCAGTCTGTTGTTCCATGTCCAATTCTAACTGTTGCTTCCTGACCTGCATATAGGTTTCTCAAGATGCAGGTCAGGTGGTCTGGTATTCCCATCTCTTTCAGAATTTTCCACAGTTTCAAAAAGTTTATAGTTTATACCCCATTTAAAGTTATTATAAAATGCTGGCTATATTTCTTGTGCTGTGTAGTTTCTGTTATGGTTTATCCATTTTATGTGTAGTAGTTTTTAACCCTTGGTGTCTTCCCAGGTAACTCATCTAGTAAAGAATCCACTTGCAATGCAGGAGACCCTGGTTCAATTCCCAGGTCAGAAAGATCCTCTGGAGAAGGGATAGGCTACTCACTCCAGTTTTCAAGGTCTTCCCTGGTGGCTTAGATGGTAAAGAATCTGCCTGCAGTGCACAAGACCTGGATTCGATCCCTGGGTTAGGAAGACCCCCTGGAGGAGGGCATGGCAATCCATTCCAGTTTCTAACTCCTAATCCTCCACCCATATTTTGCACCTCGCCCCTATGTTCCCCCACAGGTAACCATTAATTTTGTTCTCTAAACGTGTAAGTCTGTTTCTGTTTTGTTATATTCATTCACTTATTATTATTATTTTTTTTAAGATTCTACATATAGTGATAACATACTGTATTTCTCTTTCTCTGTCTGACTTTTTCACTAAGCATAATACCCTCCAGGTCAATCCATCTTATTTCATTCATTTTATGGCTGAGTAGTATTCCAGTATGTGTGTGTGTGCGTGTGTGTGTGTCTGTGTGTGTGTGTGTGTGTGTCTGTGTGCCTAGACATATATACAAAAAATTCATACAAGATTTTCCATAAGCTGGATCTAGTAGAGCTTAGTTGTCTTTAACTTCATCCAAAACTATTTTGCTAGATTGTGTTCTGGGAGCTGTCATATCAATATGAATTTTTGAAAGTTATCAAACTTGGTGAATTTTTGTGTAGACATTTTAATATTGAAGATGGAAGAAAAGAAGCAACAATTTTGACATGTTATGCTTTATTATATCAAGAAAGATAAAAACTCAGGTGAAAAGAAAAAAAAATAAGCAGTTTATAGAGAAGGTCCTATGACTGATTGAATGTGTTAAAAGTGGTTTGTTAAATTTTGTGCTGAAGATTTCTCACTGGACCATGCTCTATGGTCAGGTAGACCAGTTGAAGTTGATAGCAATCTAATTGAGGTATTAACTGAGAACAACCAATGTTATACCTTGTGAGAGACAACCAAGATGCTCAAAACATCTAAATCAACCAATGGAAATCACTTGTACCAGCTTATGTTAATCACCTTCATCTTTGGGTTCCAAAGAAGTTAAGCAAGAAAAAAAAAAAAAAAAAACTTCCTGACCTTATTTCTGTATGCAATTCTCTACTTAAACATAATGAAAACATTCTATTTTTAGAAAAAAATTGTGATGGGAGATGAAAAGTGGATACTGTACAATAATGTGGAAGAGGAGATATCACTGGAAAGTGAAATGAACCACAACCAACCACACCAAAGGCCAGTCTTCTCCAAAGAAGCTTATGTTGTGTATATATATGGTGGGATCAGAAGGGAGTCTTCTGTCATTTGCTCCTTCTGATAAACCAAATAATTAATTCCAACAAGGACTGCTTCCAATTAGACCAAGTGAAAACAGCACTCAGCGAAAAGTACTTGGAATTAGTCAATAGAAAACCCTTAAACTTCCATCAGGATAATGCAAGACCTATGTTTCTTTGATGACCAGGCAAAAGCTGTCACAGCTTGGCTGGGAAGTTCTAAGTCATCCACCATATTCACCAGACATTGCATCTTTGGATTTCCATTTATTTTGGTCTTAACAAAATTCTGTTAATGGAAAATTTTCAATTACCTGGAAGACTGTAAAAGGCACCTGGAAAAGTTCTTGGCTCAAAAACATAATAAGTTTGGAAAATTAAATTATGAAGTTGCCTGAAAAATGGCAGAAGGTCATGGAACAAAACAGTGAATAGGTTGTTCAAAGTCTTTGGTGAAAATTAAAAATATGTCTTTTATTTTTATTTAAAAACCAAAGAAACTATTTGCTCAACCCCATATATGCCTATGTCACATCTTCTTTATTCATGTGTCTATTGATAGACATTTAGGTTGCTTCAATATCTTGGCAGTTGTAAATAATGCTGCTATGAATGAATTGGTGCTTTGAATGCTTTTCCAGTTAACACTTTTGTTTTCCTCAGGTATATATCCAGTATTGGTATTTCTAGATAATATAGTAGCTCTATTTTTTTGATTTTGAGGAACTTCCATACTGTTTAACACAGTGGCTGCACCAATTTATATTCCCACTAACAGTATACAAGGATTCCCTTTTCCAACATTGTTGCCAATATTTGTTATTTGTGGTCTTTTTGATAATAGCCATTCTGAAACATGTGAGGTGCTCTCTTGTGATTTTGATTTGCATGTCTCTGATGATTGGTAATGTTGTGCATCTTTCCATATGTCTTCTTTGGAAAATGTCTATCCAGGCCTTCTGTCCATTTTTAAATCAGATTTTATTTTTTTATGTTAAATTATATCAGTTCATATATTTTGGGTATTAATCCTTTTATCAATCACAGAATTTGAAAATACCATCTCCCTTTCAGTGTCAAAGATCCCCTGGAGAAGGGAAAGGCTACTCACTCCAGTAGTCTGGCCTGGAGAATTCTATGTACTGTACAGTCCATGGGGTCACAAAGAATCAGACACAACTGAGTGACATATCAGTTCATATACTTGAGTTATTAATCCTTTTATCAATCACAGAGTTTGAAAATATTTTATTCCTTTCATCAGTTTATATTTTTATTTTGTTGACAGTGTCCTTAGCTATCCAAAAGGCTTTAAGTTCCATTAGGTTCCATTTGCTTAATTTGCTTTTGCTTCTTTTGACTTAGGAGACAAATCCCAAAAGATATGATTTGCTATGATTTATGTCAAAGAGTGTTCTGATGACATGTTCTTCTAATTCTAAGACCTTTATGGTTCCAGGTCTTAAATTTAGGTCTTTAACCCATTTTGAGTTTATTTTTTTAAATTGCATAAGAAAATGTTCTAATTTCTTTCTTTTACATGTAACTGTCCAATTTTCCTGGGACCACTTGTGGAAATAATTATCTTTTCCCTGTTATATATTCTTGTCTCCTTTGTCATAGATTAATTGACCACAAGTGCATGGGTTTACTTCTGATCTTATTCTGCTCCATTGATCTATGTGCCTGTTTCTGTGCCAGCACCATACTGTTTTCATTACAATACCCTAAATTCAGGGAGTATATAAATATTTTCTGTTTTCATCTTCTTTCTCAGGATTGTTTTGGTTATGTGGGTTCTTTGGATTTCCAAACAGATTTTGAAATTATTTGTTCTAGTTCTGGAAAAATGGCATTTTAATTTTGGTACAGATTGCATAGAATCAGCATTTTGCTTCAGATAGTAGGGTCATTTTAACAATATTGATTCTTCCAACCCAAGAAAATGTCATATCTTTCCATCTGTTTGTGTCATCTTCAATTTCTTTCATCAGCGTTATAGACTCAGAGTATGAGTATTTTGCCTTTTTAGTTAGACTTGTTCCTAAGTATTCTATTCTTTTTGATGGAATTGTAAAGAGGAGTGTTTAATTTTTGTGACACTTTGTTGTTAGAGTTTAGAACTGAAACAGATTTTTGTGTATTCATTTTGTATGCTGCAACTTTACCAAATTTGTTAAAGAGCTGCTGTTTGTGGTTGGTATCTAGTATTTTCTATATACAATATTATGTCATCTTCAGAGATAGATTTAATTCTTCCTTTCTAATTTGAATTTTTTTCTTTGTCTTATCTGATTACTGTGGTTGCTGCTGCTGCTGCTGCTAAGTCGCTTCAGTCGTGTCTGACTCTGTGTGACCCCATAGATGGCAGCCCACCAGGCTCCCCTGTCCCTGGGATTTTTCAGGCAAGAACACTGGAGTGGGTTGCTGCCAGGAGCCGGCGTGAAGACCTCTGCCCATGGCAAAAGTCATGAAGAAGGAGGCTCGACATACGCAAAGGCGGGATCGAGCCTCAGGAGTCCCCCTGGATATTCTCGAGCATCTACCCCCAAAAACCAGAGTCTGGCTAATTTACTGCTTTATGCTCTCACCTCTGACTTTACTAGGGGCTGTCCTCCACCACCCTCTTGCTCTCTCTGATAAAGAGTTAACTTACAGCTCCAGTTAATGAGTTCCTGGGCATTAGGAGTGTTTAAATCCAAACCCCTCAGATAGCTCTCTAACTCGCCTGACAAGTTTACCCGGACTCCTACAGCTATGCATACGATTGTTTACAGTCTCTCAGCCGTGAGAGGCATGGGAAGCTTAAGATATTCAAATAGCTTAAAGCCTCTCAGAGAGTTAGAAACTGTCAGAATAAAACTAGTAAAAGATTACATTGATGAGCCAATGCTTGCTGCCAAGTTTCCACATCCCCTGTATTGTATCCTTGAATGTGTATTAATTAATATAGTTGGTATGCAGAAAAAATAAGTAGTGGCCTTGGTGTTAGCAACTTTAGACCCTTAAGGTAATAAATTCTTTGCTTTGTTGTAAACCCACTACACCTCTGCCCTATAGGAATGCAACTTCATGTAACACCTCTGGAGGATGGCGCCAAACCTTAAAATAATTACTCTTAGAGAAAATAAGTCTTACAGTTGACAAACCTTTGTCAAGAGTCATAAAATGTTAATAGGCCTTCTGGCCAGAAGATGATGTAAATCACCTAAACCATTTGTATATGATAAATTTGCAGGAAAGAAACCCTGGTTTTGATAAGGATCAAAGACTGCTGACTTTGCATGGTTTCACACCCCATATTATCCTCTATGTACAACTTATGGTATAAAAGCCCCTGTTGAAAATAAAGCTGCGGGTCTTGCTCACCAAAGCTTGGTCTCCCCATGTCATTCTTTCTTTTCCCATTCCGGCTCAGTCTCCATCTGGAGCGTGGAGGTCCTCTGTGACCATTTATTTGCCTGGGCTTCTAAGACCCACTCGAGAAGGTGTCTAAGGTGGGGCACCTTCCGCTATTCAAGAGGGCGCCTGGGGCCTCCGTGGTCAGAGCTAACCTGGTGTCACAGGTTATATTGATTTTTCCATGTAAACCAAGCTACTCAGCCTCTTTTCTCCACTGAATTTTCCTACTGAGCTATCCTTACTCTATTACTCTTTATATCTCTAATTAATTTTTAAATAAATCGCCGACGCCGTCTCTCCTTCGAATACCCTGGATCAGCCGGGGCTGGACCTCTGCAGGTTGCCATTTCTTTCTCCAATGCATGAAAGTGAAAAGTGAAAGTGAAGTCGCTCAGTCGTGTCTGACTCTTCGCGACCCCATGGACTGCAGCCTACCAGGCTCCTCCATCCATGGGATTTTCCAGGCAAGAGTACTGGAGTGGGGTGCCATTTCCTTCTCCAAGATTACTGTGGTTAGGACTTCCAAAACCGTGTTGAATAAAAGTGGTGAGAATGAGCATCCTTGTCCTGTTCCTGATTATAGAGAAAACGCTTTCAACTTTCCATGTTGAGTATTCTTTTAGCTGTGAGTTTGTCACATGTGTGCATGCTAAGTGGCTTCAATTTTGTCTGACTCTTTGCAACTTTATGAACTATAGCCCACCAGTCTCCTCTATCCATGGAATTTTCCAGTCAAGAATAGTTGAATGGGTTGCCACGCCCTCCTCCAGGAGGTCTTCCCAATGCAGGGATCGAACCTGCATCCCTTATATCTCCTGCATTGGCAGTTAGGTTCTTTACTACTACCACCACCTGGGAAGCCCCATGAGTTTGTCACATATGGCCTCTATTATGTTGAAAACCATTCTCTCTATACTCATTTTGTTAATACTGTTTCTTATAAATGGATGAACTACTTTTTCCTGCACTCATTATGATGATCATATCATTTTCATTATTCAGTTTTTGAATGTGATGTATCACACTGATTAATTTGTTGATTTTGAAACGTATCATTCCTTGCATCCCAGGGATGAATCCACTTGACTACAATGCATGATCTTTTTAATGCATTGTTGGACTCAGTTTGCTAATATTTTGTTGAGGATTTTTGCATCTATGTTCATAAATGATATTGGCCTGTAATTTTCTTTTCAGCGTGGTATCTTTGTCTGGTTTTGGTATCAGTATGAGACTGGCTTCATAGAATGAGTTTAAAAGTGCTCTTTCCTCTGCAATTTTTTTGGAGTAGTTTCAGAAATATAGGGGTTAACTGTCATCTAAATATTTGCCAGATTTCATTAGTGAGACCATTTTGTGACAAACTTTTGTTCTTGGGAGTTTTATTTTTTGAAATAATTAATTCAATATCACTACTAGTAATTGGTCCCTTCATATTTTTTACTTCTTCCTGGTTTAGTCTTGGAAGATTTTACATTCCTAGGAATTTCCCAATTTCTTCTAGGTTGTCCATTTAGTTGGCATATTGCTGTTAATAGCAGTCTCTTATGATTCTTTATATTTCTATGGTGTCTATTGCAACTTCATTTTGATTTATGATTTTATTGTTTTGGACCTCTATCTTCCTTTTCCTTGGCAAGTGTGTGTTATCATTTTTGTTTATCTTTTCAAGGAGCCATCTTATCTTTGTTCATCTTTTCCAGTGTTGTTTTAGTGTTAGCCATTTAGTAGCATGTTATTTGGCCTTGACATGCTTGTGTTTCTTGCAGGATTTTTTCTTTTTTTTTTTTTAATGTACTTTATTTCTAGTCTTGTAGTTTTGTATTGGAAAAAAAAATCTTGATATGAATTCAACTTTTCTCAAGTTTATTGAGATTTGTTTTGTGGCCTAACATGTGATTTACCCTCGGTATTATATATATTAATTTTAGTTTATTTAATGTGTTATTTAGGGCCAAGTGTTCCTTACTTATTTTCTGTCTGGATGATATGGCAATTGGTGTGAGTGGAGTATACAAGTCTCCTACTATTATTACACTATTTATTACCAGTTTATTCTTTTATGTCTGTTAATATTTTCTTTATAAATTCAGATAAACCTATGTTTAATGAGTAGATATTTATAGTTGGAATATCTTATTTTGGGATTTATCCCTTCATCATTATGTAATGTTCTTTTTTGTCTATTATTAAAATCATTGTTTTAAGGTCTATTTTGTTTGATATAAAGGTTGGTACCCCAGCTTGCTTCACATTTTCATCTGCAAGGATGAATATTTCATCCCTTGATTTATGCCTATATGTGTCTTTAAATCTGAAGTGAATCTCTTCCAGGCAGCACCTAAAAAGTTCTTGTTTTTGGATCTATTTACCTACTCTATATCTTTTGATTGAAGCATTTAGTCCATTTATATTTTAAAATTATTATTGATAGGGTTAATTTGTTAAATTTTTAGGGTTATTTTATTATTCTCCTTTTTTTCTTCTTATTTGGTTCCCTTACCTTCTAATTTCATGACTGCTTTTAATGTTATTTGCCATGAAGTGATGGGACTGGATGCCATGATCTTAGTTTTTTGAATGTTGAGTTTTAAGGTCTCATCACTTCATGGCAAATAGATGGGGAAACAATGGAAACAGTGAAATACTTTATTTTCTTGGGCTCCAAAATCACTGCAGATGGTGACTGCAGCCATGAAATTAAGATGATTGCTCCTTGGAAGAAAAGCTATAACCAACCTAGACAGCATATTAAAAAGCAGAGGCATTAGTTTGCCCAAAAAGGCCTGTCTAGTCAAAGCTATGGTTTTTCCAGTCATGTATGGATATGAGAGCTGGACCATAAAGAAAGCTGAGCACCAAAGAGCTGATGCTTTTGAACTGTGGTGTTGGAGAAGACTCATGAGAGTCCCTTGGATAGCAAAGAGATCAAACCAGTCAATCCGAAAGGAAATCAGTCCTGAATATTCATTGGAAGGACTGATGTTGAAGCTGAAGTTCCAGTACTCTGGCCACCTGATATAAAGAACTGACTCATTGGAAAAGACCCTGCTGCTGGGAAAGATTGAATACAGGAGGAGATGGGGACAACAAAGGATGAGATGGTTGGATGGCATCACTGACTCGATGGATGTGAGTTTGAGCAAGTTCCAGGAGTTGGTGATGGACAGGGAGGTCTGGCATGCTTCAGTCCAAGGGACACAAAGAATCAGACATGACTGAGTGAGTGAACTGAACTAAACTTTAGTGTTGTATTTGACTTTTTTTTTTTTTGCATGTGCATCTATTTTAGGTTTTTGGTTTGCAGTTACCATGAGGTTTATACACACACACACACACACACACACACACACACACATATATATATATATATATATATATATAAAATATCTATCTCTGTGTGTGTATCTATCTATCTATCTATCTAGAGAGAGAGAGAGAAAAAAAAATTTTAAGTTGACAATTTTTTAATTTCAAATTCATTTTTAAAGTTCTGCATTTTACTCCCAGCCCAACCCCCCCATGATGACAGTTTTTGATACAACATTTTGCATCACTTTGTTTTGTATATTCTTTAACTACTTATTTCAGATTCAGATGATTTTGCTCCTTTTTTCTTTTAACTTTCTTGTTAGTTTTGTAAGTGTCTGATTTACTACCTTTTCTGTGTATTTTCCTGTAACAATGAGCTTTTACTTTTCATAATTTCTATGTTTCTGGCTGTGGCCTTTATTTTTGTTTAGATGAGTCGCTTTAACAACAGACTGGTTCCAAATAGGAAAAGAAGTACGTCAAGGCTGTATATTGTCACCTTGCTTATTTAACTTATATGCAGAGTACATCATGAGAAATGCTGGGCTGGATGAAGCACAAGCAGGAATCAAGATTGCCAGCAGAAATATCAATAACCTCAGATATGCAGATGACACCACCTTTATGGCAGAAAGTGAAGAAGAACTAAAGAGCCTCTTGACGAAAGTGAAAGTGGAGAGTGAAAAAGTTGGCTTAAAGCTCAACATCCAGAAAACTAAGGTCATGGCATCTGGTCCCATCACTTCATGGGAAATAGATGGGGAAACAGTGGTTGACTTTATTTTGTCTGGGCTCCAAAATCACTGCAGATGGTGACTGCAGCCATGAAATTAAAAAACGCTTACTCCTTGGAAGAAAAGTTAGGACCAACCTAGACAGCATATTGAAAAGCAGAGACATTACTTTGCTAACAAATGTCCATATAGTCGAGACTATGGTTTTTCCACTGGTCATGTATGGATGTAAGAGTTGGACTATAAGGAAAGCTGAGAGCCAAAGAATTGATGCTTTTGAACTGTGGTGTTGGAGAAGACTCTTGAGAGTCCCTTGGACTGCATGGCGATCCAACCAGTCCATCCTAAAGGAGATCAGTCCTGGGTGTACATTGGAAGGACAGATGTTGAAGCTGAAACTCCAATATTTTGGCCACCTGATGTGAAGAGCTGACTCATTTGAAAGACCCTGATGCTGGGAAAGATTGAGAGAAGGAGGAGAAGGGGACTATCCTTGATTGTAGTTTTTTTTTTTTTTTCCTTTGATTGCTTAAAATATATAGTGCTACTCCTTTATGTTCTGCAAAGTTTATGATGAAAAAATTAGCTAATAGTCTTATGGGAGATTTTTTTGTACATAACTTGCTGCTTTTCCCTTGCTATTTTTAATTATCTCTCTTTATCTTTAATTATTTGCCTTTTTAGTTACAATCTGTCAATATCATCCTATTTGAGCTGATCTTTTTTAGAGCTCTCTGTTGGTTGGTCTAGATGTCTGTTTCCTTTCCCAGGTTAGGAAATTTTCAGCTATTATACTTACCCTTTTCTCTCATCTTATTCTGGGACTCCTATAATGCAAATATTACTATGCTTGATGCTACCCCATGTGTCTCTTAAACTATCCTTTCTCTCTTTTTTTTCCTTTTGTCTTCTTTTCTGGCCAGCTTTAGTGATTTCCACTATACTGTCTTCCAGCTCTAGGTTCTATTCCTCTGTACCAGCAAGTCACTGAAAATTCCTTCTAGTGTATTTTTATTTCATTTATTGTATTATTTATCTGTTTAATATTTGTATTTTCTAAACCTTTCTCAAAAACTTCTATCTCTGTTCACTTATTCTTCTCCTGAGTTCTCTGATCATATTTGTGATTATCCTGAATTCCTTAATGGACAGATTCCCTATCTGCACTTTATTTGATTCTTTCCAGGTTTCATTTTTTTTTTTTTTTTTTTCATTTGGAGCATGTTCATTTGTTGCTTCATTTTGTCTGATTTGCTGTTTTTATTTCTTTATGTCTGATAGTTTGGTTACATTTCTATACGTCTAATAGCTTGCTTAAAAGTTCATAGGAGAAATGACCTTTTATAGGATATGTCTTATGCACTCCCCTCTGGTCATAAGCAATATATTCTGATAGGCTTGGGGCCCAAGACTAATAAGCTAATAAGTTAGAGGGAAATTCCAATATGGTGTTTTCCAGCACCAGTATCCATCTGGGAGTATGAGTTTCCAAGGATAGCTGCCACCAGTGTCTGTCTCCAAGGTGAGTTGCAGTTGCCTCCTGCCTCTCCGTGAGGCTGTCCAAGATCAGCAGCTGTGTCTAACTCAAGCTCCTTTCAAATTACTGCTTCTGACCTGGGTCACAGAGTATGTGAGATTTTTGTGTGCCCTTTAAGTATAGAGCCTCTACTTCCCACAATCCTCTGGGCCACCTGAAAGTAAACCCGGCTGCTAAGTCGCTTCAGTTGTGTCCGACTCTGTGCGATCCCATAGACAGAAGCCCACCAGGCTCCCCCGTCCCTGGGGTTCTCCAGGCAAGAACACTGGAATGGGTTGCCATTTCCTTCTCCAATGCATGAAAGTGAAAAGTGAAAGGAAAGTCGCTCAGTTGTGTCCGACTCTTAGAGACCCCATGCACTACAGCCTACCAGGCTCCTCCATCCATGGGATTTTCCAGGCAAGAGTACTGGAGTGGGGTGCCATTGCCTTCTCTGGAAAGTGGCCTTCAAAGTCAAACATTCTGGGGACTTGTCTTCCCAGTGCAGGAATCCCAAACTGGGGAACCTGATGTAGGGCTCAGAACCCTTGTTTCTTGAGGAGAAATTCTGCAATTGTAATTATTCTCCCTTTGTGGGTTGCCCACCAGAGGGTATGGGCTTTGACTATACCATAAGCTTGAACCCCCCCCACCTACCCCGCATCTTGTTGTAAGTTCCTACTTTAGATTTTTATTTATAGAAGGAGTTTTCTAGTAGATTCTCATCTTTCTCATTAATATTGCTCTGTAAGTAGGCGTCCATGATAGGAGGTGAGCTAAGTATCTTCGTACTCCACCATCTATGCCAAAATCTAAAAATATCCTTTCACTTACTAATTTTAGATTTTGGAAGTTAATCTTGCCTACAGTAACTGTTACTCTGCTGTTTCAATAATATTTTCTATTTGTCTCCTTTCTTCTACATTTACTTATTGATAGTTTTCTAGAAGGAAGGTCCCATGCAATTATTACTTAAACATCATTAAATATTTAATTGTTACTCAGTCATTAGTTTATTTAAGGATGCTTGTTTTTTGTGCTTCTAAACAACATATCTTTGTTGTTTAGTCACTAAGTCATGTCCAACTCTTTTGCGACACCATGGACTGTAGCCCACCATGTACCATAGCCTACCAGTCTTTTCTGTCCGTGGTATTTCCCAGGCAAGGATACTGGAGTAGGTTGTCATTCCCTTTTCCATCGGATCTTTACAACCCAGGGATAAAACCCATGTCTCCTACATTGGCAGGCAGATTCTTTACCACTGAATCACCAGGAAAGACTTTTATATAAGTTCTGTATATTTAATTTATCATTTAATAGTTTCCATATTTATTTTTATTGCTCAAATTATTGTTGCTTTAGCCACTGGAAGTTCTTCAGAGTGTCTTCTATGCCCTTTTGATATAACTTGCTTTTTCCCCTTAACTTTTGGAAAGTTACTAGCAGATGCTCCAGAATTGTCTGACATTTTCTCTGCTTCACTCTAGAGTTCGTCATTTCTGGCTTCTTTATCCAGACACTGTTATTTAGAAATCAATATCTGAGCTTGGGATATATTTTTACTACACAAGTGTCATTGCTTCTAGTCTCTTTCAGTGGACAATGATAAAACATATATGTATGACTATAAGTCGTTACATTCACAGCATAATCTAGCAATACAAGGTTCCTTATAGTCATCTGTTCATGCACACTTATTTATCATTTTCATCTAGGCTGGGTCTCCATTGTGGTGCATGAACCCTTTCTTGCTTTGCATGGTGGTTTTCTCTATTTGTGGAGAGTGGAGACTATTTGCTAATTGTGGAGCACAGGCTCTAGGGTGTGTGGGCTTCAGTAACTGCAGTGCATAGGCTCGGCAGTTTCAGCTTCAAGGTTCTAGGGTGCTCGCTCAGTAATTGTGGTACACAGTCTTTGTTGTCCTGTGACATGTGAAATCTTAGTTCCCAGACCAGGGATTGAACTCCTGCATTGGCAAGGAGATTCTTAGCCACTGGACCAGCAGGGTAGTGCCTGCCCATGTTTACTTGTAAATTCTTTCCCCAAAATGAGAAAAATACTCTTGCTATCAACAAATTGCTTATTTGTTGATCTGCAGGTAAAACAATATTAGAATTAGTAACATATTCCTCTCTGAAAGACAAATTTACCTCCAAGAGTACAGTGTATATGTGCAATTATTTTTTTTTTCATTTATCCTTACAGTATCCAGTCAAAACAGTGTTTACTAAACTTAGTTCATCTCCCCACCATCGCCCCCTGCCCCACACAATCTCTGCAGTCAAATAATGCTATACATTTGCAATACAGTTAGATTCATGTCACTGTCAGCATTCTATTCTAGGCTTCACGACAGCAATCCAGTGATTTGCTTTTATTTGTATATATTAAGTTTCACTGTTTATGATGTACAATTCTAAGAGTACTGACAAATACGTGGAAGAGCATGAAGAAAAGTTTTCCCACCTCTAAAATCCCCCTGTGGCCCTAACTTTATTCCAACCTGACAACATTGATCTGTTATCCATCCCTAAAGCTCTGCCATTTTCAGAATGTTATACAAATGGAATAATGAAATATATAGTCTTTTGAGTTTGATTTCATTCACTTAAAAAAGTACACTTATGACTCATTTGTGTTTTTGTGTGAATCAATAGCTCTGTTTTATTATTGAGTATTATTCCATTATACAGACATACAATAGTTTGTGTACTCATTCATCTGTGGAAATAATGTTTTCCATTTGAAGAATTATGAATAGAGCTACTGAAATACTTTCACACATACTTGAACCTAAGTTCTCATTTTTTCATAGGAACTTGCTAGAAGAAGTTGAAAGAGAAAGTAAAAGTCGCTCAGTAGTGTCCAACTCTTTGCAAACCCATGGACTGTACAGTCCATGGAATTCTCCAGACCAGAATATTGGAGTGGGTAGCCATTCCTTTCTCCAGGGGATCTTCCCACCCCAGGGATCAAACCCAGGTCTCTGACATTGCAGGCAGATTCTTAACCAGATGAGCCACCAAGAAAGCCCAGAAGTTAAAGTGGGTTATATGGCAATCGTACATTTAAAAATTTTAAGAAACTGTCAAACTGATTTTTTTTTTTTAATTTTTAAAAATCTGGCTGTGCTGAGCAGCTTACAGGATCTTAGTTCCCCCACCAGGGATTGAACTTTTACCCTTGGCACTGAAAACATGGAGTTCCTAATCACTGGACCACCAGGGAATTTCCTTGTCAAATTTATACTGTTTGACAAAATATATTTATATAATATACTTGTATATATTTGACTTATATACTCATATCATTTTGTCTTCCCATCAGCAATGAATGAGTTTCTCTTATTTTCTTGCTAGCATTTGATATTCAAAGTGTTTTTGATACTAACAAGACTCACACTACTAAGTGTGTAGTAGTATCTTACTATAGCTTTAATTTGCCTATTCCTAATATTTAATGATGTAGAGCAATTTAATATACTTATTTTCCATTTATATATCTTCCTGGCTGAAAAAACTGTTCAGATCCTTTGCCTACTTTTAAAAGTTTAATTGTTTCCTTAGTTTTGAGTTATAAGAGCTCTGTATATAGGCCCATTATCAGAATTGTGATTTATATTAAATGTGTGACATGTCTTACAATTTTCTTAAGAAAGCAAACATTTCTTTTTATTTCTATAAATTTCAGTGTACAATTTTTTTCTCTTATGAATCTCATTTCTGATGCTATATGCATCATAACCAAATCTAAGCTTGCAAAGATTTTCTGCTATACTTATTTTTAATTTTTTTTACATTTAGAACTATCAACTGTTTTAAGTTAATTTTGCATAAGTTAAAGCAGGTTCCATCTTTGGGTGGGGAAGATCCCATGGAAGAGGAAATGGCAACCCAGTCTAATAATCTTGCCTGGAAAATTCCATGGACAGAGGAGCCTGGTGGGTTACAGTCCATGGGGGTCACAAAGAATTGGATGAGACTGAGCACACACAATTTAAGACATGTGTTGCAAGGCTTTTTAAAAATTTATTTTATTTCTTGACTTGCAACGGCTAAGACTTCCAATAGGATGTCTAATGAGTCATGATATTTTTACTCTGTTCCTGTATTAAGGAGAAGTTAGCTGTGGATATCGTGTTTTTTTTTTTGTTGTTGTTGTTGTTGTTGTTATCTGAATTATATTTGTTATGTTCAGGAAGCCTTATTCTATTTGTAATTTTCTGAGAGGTTTTTATCATAAATATTATTGTTGTTGTTCAATGCTAAGTCATGTCAGACTCTTTGTAACCTCATGGACTGTAGCATGCCAGGCTTCTCTATTCTTCACTGTCTCCAAGAGTTTGCTCAAACCCATGTCCACTGAGTTGGTGATGCCATCCAACTATCTCATCCTCTGACACCACCTTCTCTGCTGGATTTATTTTTATGCTTTGTCTGCAACTGGTAATATATTCATTTAGTTTTACTTATTTAACCTGTCTCTATGATGGGAAGATCCCCTGGAGAAGAGAAAAGCTAACCACTCCAGTATTCTAGCCTGGAGAATTCCATAGACTGTATAGTCCATGGGGTCACAAAGAATCGGACATGACTGAGTGATTTTCACTTTCAATTTATGGTGAATTTTATTAATTGTTTTTTTTTTTATTGGTCCAGTCTTATTAATAGAATGAGCTTCCGTAATGATATGTTATCTTCTCATGTATTGTTGGATTCAATTTGCTAAAATTTATTGAGTATCCTATGTATCAGTGAAGGACCTTGGACTTTATTCTCCTTTATGGTACTGTCTTTACCAAGATTTTGTAAAAGGAGGATGATGATAATAATGAGCAGAAAGAGGTTCTCTCTTTAGCTTTCTGGAAGAGCTCATTTAGAATCAGTACTATTTTTTTTTTCCTTAAATATTCAGGAAAACTCATCATTGACGTTTCTGGATCTTTTATTTTATTTGTGAATAGTTTGAGCTATAAATTTAATTTATTTAATAGACATAGAGTATCTAGGTTAGTTGCTTATTATGAGTGAGACTTGCTAGTTTATATCTTTCAAAGAGTGGACTTTATTTTCAACTTTATCTTCATAAGTTATGGAATTTTCCCCTCATTATCATTGTAATGTTTTATGTAATCTATAATGAAGTTCCTTTTTTTCCTCATGTTACAGGTGACCTGTGATTTCTCTCATTTTTTCTTGATCGATTTCACAACAAATTTCTTAATTTTGATGACTTTACAGGAAATAAGTTTTCGGGTATCATAGGGTTCCTTCACTGAGTATCTCCTTTTAATTTCACTGCTTTTCCCCCTGAATTTGTATGCTTTTCTTCTTTCTGTTTATTTTGTTTTACGTTTTCTACTCTCTTAAGGTAGAAGCATAGGCTACCAATTTTAGATTTTTATTTCTTTAAAAAAAATCCATTTGGAGTATACTTGATTTACAATGTTGTATTAGCTTTGGGTATATAGCAAAATGAATCAGTTATACATATACATAAAACACTCTATTTTAGGTTATTTTCCCATAAAGGCCATTACAGAGTACTGAGTAGAGTCCCCTATGGTATACAGTAGGTCTTTATTAGTGATATATTTTATACAGAGTAGTGTGTATATATCAATTCCAGCCTCCCAATTTAGCCCCCTCCTCTCTTAAGCAGTATCAAATGACGTGTCTTTCTCTTACTTACTTAACTCAGTATGATAATCTTTAGATTAAGTTTTGTTTCTGCAAAGTGGCATACTTTCTTTCTTTTTATGGCTAAATTATATTCCATTGCATATATGTACAAAATCTTCTCTATGCATTCCTTTGTTGACAGGCATTTAGGTTGCTTACACATCTTGGCTGTTGTAAACTGGTTCAGAAAAAACTGGGATGCATGTATCTTTTCAAATTATGGCTTTCTCTGGATATATGCCCAGGAGTGGGATAGCTGGATCATTTAGTTGCTCTATTTTTAGTTTTTTTTTTTTTTTTTGAAAGGAATCTCCACTATTCTCCATAGTGGCTGTACCAATTACATTTCCACCAACAGTGTAGGAAGGTTTCTTTTACTCCACACCTTCTCCAGCACTTACTGTTGTAGATTTTTTTTGATGATGGTCTTGAATTTTTGTTTCTAATAAAATTAAAAGCATTTAATTTTAACAGTCTTAAATTTCACTGTTTAAACTTTGATGTTCATGTGTTTCTCATTGTTTGGAATATTTTATCAGTTCAATATCTCTTTTCTGGCATTGTTTCTTCTTCTTCTTTTTTTATTGTGCTAAGTTGTGTTCAACTCTTGCTATCCCATGAACTTTAGCCTTCCAGGCTCCCTTTTCTATGGGATTCTCCAGTCAAGAATAATGCAGTGGGTTGCCATTTCCTTCCCAGGGGAACTTCCCGACCCAGGAATTGAACCCAGGTCTCCCACACTGCGGGCAGACGCTTTACTGACTGAGTTACATGGGAAGACCTTTCTTTTGCTATATCAGTTTTAAATCTTACTGCTATATTTTGATATGGTTTTAATGGTTCTCTCTCTCATTTTTTTTGTTTAGTATTCTGTCTTTGTTTTGGGGTTCTGGCAGTTTTACTATTTATATGTATCCTATTTGTTCTTCTTGGGGATTGTAGTAATTTTTAATGGCATGATTTGAAGTTATTTTTGATTTTGAACATTCTCCAGCATTTTCTCTTCAAACATTGCTTGTGATCTCTCTCTTTTTTCCTTCTCAAACTGAAATTGAATATATTTTTAAAACCTTACATTGAACATGTTAAATATAATTATAATTGCTTTTGTTGTTCAGCCACTAAGTCATGTCCAAGTCTTTGTGGCCCAATGGACTACAGCACACCAGGCTTCCCTGTCCTTCACCATCTCATCCTCTAACATCCACTTCTCCTGCTTTTGATCTTTCCCAGTATCAGGGTCTTTCCAAAGAGTTGGCTCTTCACATCAGGTGGCTAAAGCATTATCTTAGTCATGACTAATAATTCCATTATTTAGCCATTTAAATAATTGAATTTCACCCCATTGTCTATTATTTCTCCCAGGTTTAGATAATGTTGCTTAAACTCTAATAAGAGTTGATTATTTTTCACTGATAGCCAGACATTTTTTATGAAAGAAATTGAAATTATCCCAAGTAATAGATGACTATATTTTCCTCTAGAAATATTGAGAGCACTTATTTTTTATTTGCATATGGCTATGGTGACTGCAGCCATGAAATTAAAAGACGCTTACTCCTTGGAAGGAAAGTTATGACCAACCTAGATAGCATATTCAAAAGCAGAGACATTACTTTGCCAATAAAGGTCTGTCTAGTCCAGGCTATGGTTTTTCCTGTGGTCATGTATGGATGTAAGAGTTGGACTGTGAAGAAGGCTGAGCACTTAAAAATTGATGCTTTTGAACTGTGATGTTGGAGAAGACTCTTGAGAGTCCCTTGGCCTGCAAAAAGATCCAACCAGTCCATTCTGAAGGAGATCAGCCCTGGGATTTCTTTGGAGGGAATGATGCTGAAGCTGAAACTCCAGTACTTTGGCCACCTCATGAGAAGAGTTGACTTATTGGAAAAGACTCTGATGCTGGCAGGGATTGGGGGCAGGAGGAGAAGGGGACGATAGAGTATGAGATGGCTGGATGGCATCACTGACTCGATGGACGTGGGTCTGGGTGAACTCCAGGAGTTGGTGATGGACAGGGAGGCCTGGTATGCTGCAATTCATGGGGTCGCAAAGAGTCGGACACGACTGAGCGACTGAACTGAACTGATGGGATTCACACTTGAGGAGTGAATGGCAAACCACTTCAGTAATCCTGCCTTGAGAACCCCATGAACAGTATGAAAAGGCAAAAAGATAGGACACTGAAAGATGAACTCCCCAGGTCGATAGGTGCCCAATATGCTACTGGTGATCACTGTAGAAATAACTCCAGAAAGAATGAAGAGATGTAGCCAAAGCAAAAATAATACCCAGTTGTGGATATGACTGGTAAGGAAGCAAGATCTGATGCTGTAAAGGGCAATATTGCCAACGAACCTGGAATGTTAGGTCCATGAATCAAGGCAAATTGGAAGTGGTCAAACAGGAGATGGCAAGAGTGATTGCTGACATTTTAGTAATCAGCGAACTAAAATGGACTGGAATGGGTGAATTTAACTCAGATGAGCATTATATCTATTACTGTGGGCAATAAACCCTTAGAAGAAATGGAGGAGCCATTATAATCAACCAAAGAGTCCAAAATGCAGTACTAGGGTGAAATCTCAAAAATGACAGAATGATCTCTTTTTGTTTTCAAGGCAAACCATTCAATATCAGAGTAATACAAGTCTATGGCCCAACCAGTAATGCTGAAGAAGCTGAAGTTGAATGGTTCTATGAAGACCTACAAGACCTTCTAGAATTAACACCCCCCAAAAGATGTCCTTTCCATTATAAGGGACTGGAATGCAAAAGTAGGAAGTCAAGAGATACCTGGAATAACAGGCAAATTTGGCCTTGGAGTACAGAATGAAGCAGGGCAAAGGATAATAGAGTTCTGCAAAGAGAATACAGTGGTCATAGCAAACAACCTCTTCCAACAACACAAGAGAAGAGTCTACACATGGACATCACCAGATGGTCAACACCAAAATTGAAGAATGTAGGGAAAACCAGTAGACCATTCAGGTATGACCTAAATCAAATCACTTAGGATTATACAGGGGAAGTGGCAGATGGATTCAAGGGATTGGATCTGATAGAGTACCTGAAGAAATATGGACAGAGGTTCGTGACAGTGTACAGGAGGCAGTGATCAAGATCATCCCCAAGAAAAAGAAATGCAAAAAGGCAAAATGGTTGTCTGAAGGGGCCTTACAAACAGCTGTGAAAAGAAGAGAAGTGAAAGGCAAAGGAGTAAAGGAAAGACATACCTATTTGAATGCAGAGTCCCAAAGAATAGCAAAGAGAGATAAGAAAGTCTTCCTCAATGATCAATGCAAAGAAATAGAGGAAAATATTAAAATGGGAAAGACTAGAGACCTCTTCAGGAAAATCAGAGATATCAAGGGAACTTATCATGTACAGATGGGCACAATAAAGACAGAAATGTTATGGACCTAACAGAGGCAGAAGATATTAAGAAGAGGTAGCAAGAATACACAGAAGAGTTATACAAAAAAAGATCTTCATGACTCAGATAACCACGATGGTGTAATCACTCACTTAGAGCAATACAGACTGAAATGCGAAGTCAAGTGGGCCTTAGGAAGCATCACTATGAATAAAGCTAGTGGAGGTGGTGGAATTTCAGTTGAGCTATTTCAAATCCAAAAGATGATGCTGTGAATGTGCTGCACTCAATATGCCAGCAAATTGGGAAAGCACAGCAGTGGCCACAAGACTGCCACAAGTCAGTTTTCATTCCAATCCCAAAGAAAGGCAATGCCAAACAATGCTCAGGCTACTGCACAATTGCACTCATCTCACTTGCTAGCGAAGTAATGCTCAAAATTCTCCAAGCCAGGCTTCAACAGTACATGAACTGTGAACTTCCATGTTCAAGCTGGTTTCAGAAAATGCAGAGGAACCAGAGATCAAATTGCCAATGTCTGCTGGATCATCGAAATAGCAAGAGAGTTCCAGAAAAATATGTATTTCTGCTTTTTTGACCATGCCAAAGCCTTTGAGTGTGTGGATCACAACAAACTGTAAAAAATTCTTCAAGAGACAGGACTATCACATCACCTGATCTGCCTGCTTAGAGATCTGTATGCAGGTCAAGAAGCAATAGTTAGAATTGGATATTGAATAACAGACTGGTTCCAAATCGAGAAAGGAGTGTATCATGTCTGTATATTGTCATTCTGCTTATTTAACTTATATGCAGAGTACATCATGAGAAATACTGGACTGGCTGAAGAATAAGCTGGAATCAAGATTGGAACAAAATTATCAAAAACCTCAGATATGCAGATGACAGGACACTTTAGGATGGACTGGCTGGAACTCCTTGCAGTCCAAGGGACTCTCAAGAGTTTTCTCCAACACCACAGATCTGCAGTGATTTTGGAGCCCAAAAAATAAAGTCTGCCATGGCTTCCACTGTTTCTCCATCTATTAGCCATGAAGTGATGGGATGACATGATCTTTGTTTTCTGAATGTTGAGCTTTAAGCCACCTTTTTCACTCTCCTCTTTCACTTTCATCAAGAGGCTTTTTAGTTTTTCTTCACTTTCTGCCATAAGGGTGATGTCATCTGCATATCTGAGGTTACTGATATTTCTCCCAGCAATCTTGATTCCAGCTTTTGCTTCATCCAGTCCAGCATTTCTAAGGATGTACTCTGCATATAAGTTAAATAAGCGGGGTGACAATATACAACCTTGACGAATTCCTTTTCCTATTTGGAACCACTCTGTTGTTTCATGTCCAGTTCTAGCTGTTGCTTCCTGACCTGCATACGGATTTCTCAAGAGGTAGGTCAGATGGTATGCTATTCCAATCTCTTGAAGAATTTTCCACAGTTTATTGTGATCCACACAGTCAAAGGCTTTGGCATAGTCAATAAAGCAGAAATAGATGTTTTTCCTTGAACTCTCTTGCTTTTTCAATGATCCAGTGGATGTTGGCAATTTGATCTCTGGTTCCTTTGCCTTTTCCACAACCAGCTTGAACATCTGGAAGTTCATGGCTCATGTATTGTTGAAGTCTGGCTTGGAGAATTTTAAGCATTACTCTGCTAGGGTGTGAGATGAGTGCAAATGTGCAGTAGCTTGAACATTCTTTGCCGTTGCCTTTCTTAGGGATTGGATGAAAACTGACCTTTTCCAATCCTGTGGCCACTGCTGAGTTTTCCAATTTGCTGGCATATTGAGTGCAGCACTTTTAAAGCATCATCTTTTAGAATTTGAAATAACTTAACTGGAATTCCATTGCCTTTACTAGCTTTATTCATAGTCATACATCCTAAGGCCCATTTGATTTCACATTCCAGGATGTCTGGCTCTAGGTGGGTGATCACACCATCGTGATTATCTGGGTCGTGAAGATCTTTTTTGTACAGTTCGTCAGTATATTTTTGCCTCCTCTTCTTAATACCTTCTGCTTCTGTTAAGTCCATACCATTTCTGTCCTTTCTTATGCCCATTTTTGCATGACATGGTCCTTTGATATATCTAATTTTCTTAAAGAAATCTATAGTCTTTTCCATTCTATTGTTTTCCTCTATTTCTTTGCACTGAGGAAGGCTTTCTTATCTCTCCTTGCTATTCTTCAGAACTGTGCATTCAAATGGGTATATCTTTCCTTTTCTCCTCTGCTTTTGGCTTCTCTTTTCACAGCTATTTCTAACCCTCCCCAAACAGCCAATTTGCGTTTTTGAATTTCTTTTTTTGGGGGTATGGTCTTACTCCCTGTCTCCAATGTTATGAACTTCAGTCCATAGTTCATCAGGCACTCTGTCTATCAGATCTAGTCCCTTAAATATATTTCTCACTTCCACTGTATAATTGTTAGGGATTTGATTTAGGTCACACCTGAGTGGTCTAGTGATTTGCCATACTTTCTTCAAGTCTGAATTTGGCAATAAGCAGCTGATGATTTGAGCCACAGTCACCTCCCAGTCTTATTTTTACTGATTGTATAGAGCTTCTGCATCTTTGGCTGCAAAGAATATAATCAATCTGATTTTGGTATTGACCATCTGGTGATGTCCATGTGTGGAATCTTCTCTTTTGTTGTTGGAAGAGGGTCCTTGCTATGACCAGTGCGTTTTCTTGGCAAAACCTTGTAAGACCTTGCCCTGCTTCATTCTGTACTCCAATGCCAAATTTGCCTGTTGCTCCAGGTATCTGTTGACTTTCTACTACATTTAAGTGCCCTGTAATGAAAAGGACATTTTTTTAGGGTATTACTTCTAGAAGGTCTTGTAGGTATGCACAGAACCGTTCAGCTTCAACTTCTTCAGCATTATTGATCAGGGCATAGACTTGGGTTACTGTGATATTGAATAGTTTGCTTTGGAAAGAAACAGAGATCATTCAGTTGTTTTTGAGACTGCATCCAAGTAATGCATTTCAGACTCCTTTGTTGACTATGAAGGCTACTCTATTTCTTCGAAGGGATTCTTGCCCACAGTAGTAGGTGCAATGGTAATCTGAGTTAAATTCACGCATTCCATTGTATTTTAGTTCTCTGATCCCTAAAATGTCGACAATCATTCTTGCCATCATCTCCTGTTTGATCACTTCCAATGTGCCTTGATTCATGGAGCTAACATTCCAGCTTCCTATGCAATATTGTTCTTTACAGTATCTGACTTTAATTCCATCAACAGTCACGTCCATAACTGGGTTTTGTTTTATCTCTGGTTCTGTCTCCTCATACTTCCTGGATTTATTTCTCCACAGATCTCCAGTAGCATATTGGGCACCTACTGATCTGTGGAGTTTATCTTTCAGTGTCCCATCTTTTTGCCTTTTCTTACTGCTCATGGGGTTCTCAAGGCAAGGATACTGAAGTGGCTTACCATTCCTTTCTCCAGTGGATCATATTTTTTCAGAATTCTCCACCATGACCTGTCTATTTGGGTGGCCCTACATGTCATGGCTCATAGTTTCATTGAGTTAGACAGGGCAGTGGTCCATATGATCAGATTGGTTAGTTTTCTGTGATTGTGGTTTACATTCTGTCTGCCCTCTGGTGGAGAAAGATAGAGGCTTATGGAAGCTTCCTGATGGGAGGGACTGACTGAGAAGGAAACTGGGTTCTGTTCTGATGGGCGGGGCCAGGCTCAGTGAATCTTTAATCCAATTTTCTGTTAATGGGCAGTGCTGTGTTCCCTCCCTGTTATTCCTCCTGGTGGATGTAATGAAGATAATGCTTCAGTTCAGTTCAGTCGCTCAGTCGTGTCTGACTCTTTGTGACCCCATTAATCGCAGCGCTCCAGGTCTCCCTGTCCATCACCAACTCCCGGAGTTCACTCAGACTCATGTCCATCAAGTCAGTGATGCCATCTAGCCATCTCATCCTCTGTCGTCCCCTTCTCCTCCTGACCCCAATCCCTCCCAGCATCAGATTCTTTTCCAATGAGTCAACACTTCGCATGAGGTGGCCAAAGTATTGGAGTTTCAGCATTAGCATCAGTCCTTCCAATGAAAACCTAGGACTGATCTCCTTTAGGATGGACTGGTTGGATCTCCTTGCAGTCCAAGGGACTCTCAAGAATCTTCTCCAACACTACAGTTCAAAAGCATCAATTCTTCAGCACTCAACTTTCTTCATAGTCCAACTCTCACATCCATACATGACTAATGGAAAAACCATAGCCTTGACTAGACGGACCTTTGTTTGAAAAGTAATGTCTATGCTTTTAATATACTATCTAGGTCGGAGAATGCGATGGCATACCACTCCAATACTCTTGCCTAGAAAATCCCATGGACGGAGGAGCCTGGTAGGCTGCAGTCCATGAGGTCACGAAGAGTCGGACACGACTGAGCGATTTCACTTTCACTTTCATGCCTTGGAGAAGGAAATGGCAACCCACTCCAGTGTTCTTGCCTGAAGAATCCCAGGGACAGGGGAGCCTGGTGGGCTGCCGTCTATGGGGTCTCACAGAGTCGGACACGACTGAAGCGACTTAGCAGCAGCAGCAGGTTGGTCATACCTTTCCTGCCAAGGAGTAAGCGTCTTTGAATTTCATGGCTGCAGTCACCATCTGCAGTGATTTTGGAGCCCAGAAAAATAAAGTCTGACACTGTTTCCACTGTTTCCCCATCTATTTCCCATGAAGTGATGGGACTAGATGCCATGATCTTAGTTTTTTGAATGTTGAGCTTTAAGCCAACTTTTTCACTCTCCTCTTTCACTTTCATCAAGAGGCTTTTTAATTCCTCTTCACTTTCTGCCATAAAGGTGATGTCATCTGCATATCTCAGGTTATTGAGATTTCTCTCGGCAATCTTGATTCCAGCTTGTGCTTCTTCCAGCCCAGCGTTTCTCATGATGTACTCTGCATATAAGTTAAATAACCAGGGTGACAATATATAGCCTTGATGTACTCCTTTTCCTATTTGGGAACCAATCTGTTGCTCATGTCCAGTTCTAACTGTTGCTTCCTGACCTGCATATAGCTTTCTCAAGAGGCAGGTCAGGTAGTCTGGTATTCCCATCTCTTTCAGAATTTTCCAGTTTATTGTGATCCACACAGTCAAAGGCTTTGGCATAGTCAAGAAAGCAGAAATAGATGTTTTTCTGGAACTCTCTTGCTTTTTCCATGATCCAGAGGATGTTGGCAATTTGATCTCTGGTTCCTCTGCCTTTTCTAAAACCAGCTTGAACATCTGAAATTTCATGGCTCATGTATTGCTGAAGCCTAGCTTGGAGAATTTTGAGCATTACTTTACTAGCATGTGAGATGAGTGCAATTATGCGGTAGTTTGAGCATTCTTTGGCATTGCCTTTCTTTGGGATTGGAATGAAAACTGACCTTTTCCAGTCCTGTGGCCACTGCTGAGTTTTCCAAATTTGCTGGCATATTGAGTGCAGCACTTTCACAGCATCATCTTTCAGGATTTGAAATAGCTCAACTGGAATTCCACCACCTCCACTAGCTTTGTTCGTACTGATGCTTTCTAAGGCCCTCTTGACTTCACATTCCAGAATGTCTGGCTCTAGGTGAGGGATCACATTATCGTGATTATCTTGGTCATGAAGCTCTTTTTTATACAGTTCTTCTGTGTATTTTTGCCACCTCTTAATATCTTCTGCTTCTGTTAGGTCCATACCATTTCTGTCCTTTATCAAGCCTATCTTTGCATGGAATGTTCCCTTGATATCTCTAATTTTCTTGAAGAGATCTCTAATCTTTCCCATTCTGTTGTTTTCCTCTATTTCTTTGCATTGATTGCTGAGGAAGGCTTTGTTATCTCTTCTTGCTATTCTTTGGAACTCTGCATTCAGATGCTTATATCTTTCTTTTTCTCCTTTGCTTTTCACTTCTCTTCTTTTCACAGCTTTTTGTAAGACCTTCTCAGACAGCCATTTTGCTTTTTTGCATTTCTTTCCCATGTGGATGGTCTTGAAACCTGTCTCCTGTACAGTGTACACGAACCTCCATCCATAGTTCATCGGGCACTTTATCTACCAGATCTAGTCCCTTAAATCTATTTCTTACTTCCACTGTATAATCATAAGGGATTTGATTTGTCTTCTTGGGTTTCTCTTACCTTGGACGTGGGGTATCTCTTCATGGCTGCTCCAGCAAAGCACAGCCACCACTCCTTACCCTGGACGAGGGGTATCTCCTCATGGCCACCCTTCCTGACCTTGAACGTGGAGTAGCTCCTCTCGGCCCTCCTGCGCCCACGCAGCCACTTGAAGATAATGGTGACCTCCCTCAAAATTTCCCATGCATACATTGTGCCCCAACTCTGTAGCAGGCCATCACCAACCCATACCTCTGCTGGAGACTCCTGGACACTCACTGGCAAGTCTGGAGCAGTCTCTTGTGGGGTCACTGCTCCTTTCTTTTGTGTCTTGGTGCACACAAGGTTTCGTTTGTGCCCTCCAAGAGTCTGTTTCCCAGTCCTGTGTAAATTCTGGTGGCTCTATGGTGGGATTAATGGTGACCTCCTCCAAGAGGGCTTATACCATACCCAGATCTACTGCACCCAGAGCCCCTGCCTCTGCATCAGTCCACTGCTGACCTGTACTTCCATAGGAGACACTCAAACACAGTTCTGGCTCAGTCTCTGCAGGGTCTCTGGGTCCCGGCACACAGAAGACTTGTTTGAGCCCTCTGAACATCTCTGGCGAGTATGGCATTTGATTCTAAACACAATTTCCCCCCTCCTACCATCTTTCTGTGGCTTCTCCTTTGCACTTGGACTTGGGATATCTCCTCAAAGTCACGCCAGCACCGCACAGCCACCACTCCAGCACCTACTGTCTTGCTGGAGTTTCTCTACTCGTATCTTAATTAATTTCTTGGAGTTGTCATGTATTATTTCTTTCATTTTCTCATATATATCTCTTAGACTAATATTGGCATTGAAATGTATATCTTTACCATTTTTTTTTTGTAATTTCCATTTCTCCATAGCTTCTGTTTCTACTCGATTTATTTTTGTATTATCCTTTGATCTTGTCTTCTAGTTACTTACTTTGGACTTTTCCTTGTCCTATTGTGCTACCCATATTCATCAACTGAATGAACCATTGTGGTTTGCATATTGTATTCCTCAATTCATCTATTCATTTTGTTTCCTAAACAGCAGTATCTTTAAAGTACTAAACTGCTTTTTTTTTAATTACTTATTCTTAATTTGTATATGTTCTTCCCTTTTTCTTTCTTTCTTTTTTTTTTTTTTTACCACTTTATAGCTTGTGTATCAGCCACACCTCATGCTTTATTTTACTCATTTTATATCCTTACATGGTTAGATAGCATCACTGATTCAATGGACATGAATTTCCGCAAACTCCGGTGATAGTGGGGGACAGAGCAGGCTGGCGTGCTGCAGTACATGGCGTCCCAATGAATAAGACACAGCTTAGCAACTGAACAACAATGATAATTCACTTAGATCCTTTTACTAAGTGCAAGTTTTCCTCTTATTTTTCTCTTTTGGTGCACTGATTGTTTTTAGATATCTTTTGGTTCCTCTATATGAGCTCATATATCTTTTACTCTGTTGTTCAATTGCTCAGTCCTGTCTGACCCTTTGAGAACCCATGGACTATGGACTGCCAGGCTCCACTGTCCATGGTATTTTCTTGGCAAGAATACTGAGATGGATAGCCATTCCCTTCTCCAGAGGATTTTCCTGACACAAGGATCAAACCCAGGTCTGCTGCATTGCAGGCAGATGCTTTACCATCTGAGCCACCAGGAAAGACCTGAGTTCATACACATGCTTAAGAAATTCTCTAAGAATGTCAGCATGCTCCTCTTTTGTACTCCACCCTGGATATGGAATAAAATCCACTGTCAGGGCAAACGGTCCTAGCTGAGCTCCAAAACTTTGGGGATTGAATATGCTATCATGTAGATGCCTCCATTGGTGGACTTTTCAGATCAATTGATTCTCCTTTCTTCCAAAAAATCCCATAACATAAGGCATAGCCCCAATACTATATCCCTACCATCTGCCACTATCATGAAATCTTGTTGAAATTGCTTTCTTTCAGGGCTCAACTATACTCTGGGCCTAGTCAGCCTGATTGAAATCACTGTTGAAATCCCTACCTCTGCTAATTTATCATCATGGCTGTCATAGTCATGACTTCTACTTCCTATACACATGAAATGTATTGATTGTGTTCCTGTCTTATTACTCTTGTTCTCCTGAAATGCCTTAAAATGTCTATCTTGTTGGCTCAGTTTAGCTGTCTCTTTGATACTTCCCATTTTGTTCTGTTTCTACACATGATCTTTTCTATGCAAAATGTTTCTTCCCTTTTCTAGCATATAGGAAAAACCAACAGAGTGCATTTAGCATGCTATGTTGTACCTGGGCTCAAGAAACTAGGGTTTCCTGCTTCATTTATTCCCCAAATGTTCTACTCATATTGCACATAAAACCCAGCACCTACCTATTATAAAATTGTTACATTAAGCATGTTCATATTTGTATGCAGTAAATATTTATAAAATGTCTGCTTGGTTTTCAAATTAGGGGCTGCACCCTTATTAATCTGACAAGTTTTAATATACCAGTTGACAATTTCATTTTCCTTAAATGTAAAGAAATGAGCTATTTTTCTAACCCTAACTGTTCATAAAAAGAAGAAATAAGTTGGTGGAATAGAAATAATAGGAATCTTGAGAGAAAGTGATTATGAAATCTTTAAGAATCTGATAGTCAAGAGGAAATACAGATTTTACCATAGACATACAAAGATAAATTGGAAAATATTCATATAAATTGTCAGCACTTTTACAGGCACTTATTTTAAAAACTCAAAAAAGTAAAACAAATTCTCATAAACAAATTTATATGAATTTCATTAAATAGTTCTGAGGATAATATGTTTAAAATGATAGTGGTAAGAATACTAATTTGTAAGTAGCCTATGAAAACAATTAAAAAAAATAAATAAAAGCTAACTTTTAAAAAACATATGCTCCACATGGCAAGAAGAAAAACAACAAATAATCCTATTAGAGGGTAGCAGGTATCTGTTTGATATCTTCTGATACATATCTCAATGCTATCCAAAATGTTGTTTGAATCAGTTCAGTTCAGTTACTCAATGGTGTTCAGCTCTTGGCGACCTCATGGACTGCAGTCCATCATCAACTGCCAGATCTTGCTCAAACTCGTGTCCATTGAGTTGGTGATGCTATCCAACCATCTCATCTTCTTTCATCCCATTCTCCTCCCACCTTTAATCTTTCCCAGCATCAGGATCTTTCACAAGAGTCAGTTTGGTACATCAGGTGGCCAAAATATTGGAGCTTCAGCTTCAGCATCAGTTCTTCCAATGGATATTCAGTACTGAGTTCCTTTAGGATGGACTGGTTTGATCTCCTTGCAGTCCAAGGGACTCTCAAGAGTCTTCTTCAACACCACAGTTCAAAAGCATCAAATCTTTGGCACTCAGTATCTCAGTTTTCTTTACAGTCCAGCTCTCACATTAATACATGGCTACTGGAAAATCCATAGGTTTGACTAGATGGACCTTTGTCAGTAAAGTAATGCCTCTGCTTTTTTAATATGCTGTTTAGGTTTATCATAGTTTTTTTTTTTTTTTCCAAGGAGCAAGCATCTTTTAATTTCATGGCTGCAGTCACCATCTTCAGTGATTTTGGAGCCCTCCAAAAAAGAGTCTATCACTGTTTCCATTCTTTTCCCCTCTATTTGCCATGAAGTGATGGAACCAGATGCCATGATCTTAGCTTTTTGAATGTTGAGTTTTAATCCAGATTTTTCACTCTCCTCTTTCAATTTCATCAAGAGGCTCTTTAGTTCCTCTTCATTTTCTGTCATAAGGGTAGTGTCATCTGCTTATGGGAGGTTATTGATATTTTTCCCAGCAATATTGATTCCAGCTTGTGCTTCATCTAGCCCAGCATTCTCATCAATTTTTCTACACATAAGTTAAATAAGCTGGGTGACAATACACAGCCTTGAAGTACTCCTTTCCCAATTTGGAACCAATCTGTTGTTTCTGTTGTTTCATCTGGTTCTAAATGCTGATTCTTGACCTACATACAGATCTCTCAGGAGGCAGGTCAGGTGATATAATATTCCCATCTCTTTAATAATTTTGTACAGTTTGTTGTGATCTACATAATCAAAGGCTTTGGCATAATCAATAAAACAGAAGTAAATGCATTTCTGGAATTATCTTGCTTTTTCTATGACCCAAAAGATGTTGGCAATGTGATCTCAGGTTCCTCTGCCTTTTGTAAATCCAGTTTGAGCATAGGAAGTTCAGGGTTCACATACTTTTGAAGCCTCACTTGAAGAATTTGGAGCATTACTTTTCTAGCATGTGAGATGAGTGCAATTGTCTGAGCATTCTTTGGCATTGCCTTTCTTTGGGATTGGAATGAAAACTGACCTTTTCCAAAAGTGACCTGTAGCATTGCTGAGCTTTCCAGATTTGCTGCCATATTGAGTGCAGCACTTTCACAGCATCATCTTTTAGGATTTGAAATAGCTTAGCTGGAATTCCATCACTTTCACTAGCTTTTTTGGTAGTGATGCTTCCTAAGGCCCACTTGACTTCGCATTCCAGAATTCCTGGCTATAGGTGGGTGATCACACCATCTTGACTATCTGGGTCATGAGGATCTCTTTTGTATAATTCTTCTCTGTATTGTTTCAAACTCTTTTTAATATCTTCTGCTTCTGTTAAGTCCATACAATTTCTGTCCTTTCTTGTGCCCATCTTTGTATGAAATGTTCCCTTGGTATCTCTAATTTTATTGAAGAGATCTCTAGTCTTTCCCATTCTAATGTTTTCCTCTATTTCTTTGCATTGATCATTGAGGTGGGCTTTCTTATATCCCCTTGCAATTCTTTGGAATTCTGCATTCAGATGCTCAGAGCTTTCCTTTTCTCCTTTGCCTTTAGCTTCTCTTCTTTTCTCAGCTATTTGTAAGGCCTCCTCAAACAACCATTTTGCCTTTTTTCATTTCTTTTTCTTCGGGGTGATCTTGGTCATTGCCTCCTGTACACTGTCACGAACCTTTTCCCATAGTTCTTCAGGCACTCTATCAGACTAATCCCTTGAATCTATTTGTCACTTCCACTGTATAACCGTAAGGGATTTTATTTATGTCATGCCTGAATGATCTACTGGTTTTCCCTATTTTCTTCAGTTTAAGTCTAAATTTGGCAATAAGGAGTTCAAGATCTGAGCCACAGTCAACTCCCAGTCTTGTTTTTGTTGACTGTATAGAGCTTTTCCATCTTTTGCTGCAGAGAATATAATCAATCTGATTTCGGTATTGACTACCTGGTGATGTCCATGTGTAGAATCTGTTCTTTTTTTGTTGGAAGAGGGTGTTTGCTGTGACCAGTGTGGTCTGTTGGCAAAACTCTGTAGCCTTTGCCCTGCTTCTTTCTGTACTCCAAGGTCAAATTTGCCTGTTACTCCAGATATCTCTTGACTTTCTACTTTTGCATTCCAGTCCCCTATAATGGGAAGGATGTCCTTTTTGGGTGTTAGTTCTAAAAGGTCTTCCTGGTCTTCATAGAACGATTCAACTTCAGCTTCTTCAACATTATTGGTTGGGGCCTAGACTTGGATTACTGTAATATTGAATGGTTTGCCTTGGAAATATACAGAGATAATTCTGTCATTTTTGAGATTCCACCCAAGTATTGCATTTTAGACTGTTTTGTTGACTATGAAGTCTACTCCATTTCTTCTAAGGCATTCTTGCCCACAGTAGTAGATATAATGGTCATGTGAATTAAATTCACCCATTCCAGTCCATTTTAGTTCACCAATTCCTAAAATGTTGATGTTCACTCTTGCCATTTCCTGTTTGACCACTTCCAATTGCCTTGATTCATAGGCCTAACATTCCAGGTTCCTATGCAATATTGTTCTTTCCATCATCAGTCTTTGCTTCCATCAATAGTCATATCTAAAACTGGGCATTGTTTTAGCTTTGGCTCAATCTCCTCATTCATTCTGGAGTTATTTCTCCACTGATCTCTAGTAACATATTGGGCACCTACCAACTTGGGGAGTTCATCTTTTAGTGTCATATCTTTTTGCCTTTTTATAGTGTTTAGAGGGTTCTCAAGGCAAGAATGCTGAAGTGGTTTGCCATTCCCTTTTCCAGTGTACCACCTTTTGTCAGAACTCTTCACCAGGAGCCGTCCATCTTGGATGGCCCTACAGGGCATGGCTCATGGTTTTATAGAATTAAGTTAAGTTAAGTCACTCGCTCAGTCATGTCCAACTCTTTGCAACCCCGTAGACTGTAGCCCACCAGGCTCCTCTGTCCATGGGATTCTCCAGGAAAGAATACTGGAGTGGGTTGCCATTTCCTTCTCCAGGGGATCTTCCCGACCCAGGGATCGAACCCAGGCCTCCCGCATTGTGGGCAGATGCTTTAACCTCTGAGCCACCAGGGAAACAATACTAATTGTGGTCCATGTGATCAGTTTGATTAGTTTTCTGTGATTGTGACTTTCTGTCTGCCTTCTGGCAGAGAAGGATAAGAGGTTTATGGAAGCTTTCTGATGGGAGAGACTGACTGAGGAGAAGCTGGGTCTTGTTCTGATGTGCAGGGCCATGCTCAGTAAATCTTTAATCCAATTTTCTGGTTATGTGTGTGGCTGTGTTCCTTCTCTGTTGTTTGACCCAAGACCAAACTATGGTGGAGGTAATAAAGATAATGGCAACCTCTTTCAAAAAGCCCCATCCATGCACTGCCATACTCAGTGCCCCCAACCCTGCAGGAGGCCAACACCAACCCACACCTCTACCAGGGACTCCTGGACACTCATAGGCAAGTCTGCGTCAGTCTCTTGTGGAATCACTGCTCCTTTCTTCTGGGTCCTGGGAGCACACAAGGTTTTGTTTGTGCCCTTCAAGAGTATGTTTTCCTAGTCCTGTGCAAGTTCTGTAATCAAATCCCTCTAGGCTCCAAAGTCAAATTCCTTGGGGGATTCTCAGTCTCTTTGCCAGATCTCCAGTTAGGGAAATCTTGTTGTGGGCCCTAGAACTTTCTTAACAGTATGAGAGTTTATTTGATATAATTGTTCTGCAGTTTGTGGATTGTCTGATCAGTGACTCTGTGGTGGGGTTAATGGCTACCTCCTTCAAGAGGGCTTATGCCACAGGTTTGCTGCACCCAGAGTCCCTGCCCCTGCAGCAGGCTACGGCTGACCTGCACTTTCACAGGAGACTCAAACACAGGTCTATCTCAGTCTCTGTGGGGTCTTTGTGTCCTGGTTCATATAATGTTTTGTTTAAGCCTTCTAAGCATTTCTGGCAGGTGTGGAGTTTGATTCTAAATGTGATTTCACCCCTCCTACCATTTTGCTGGGGCTTCTTCTTTGTTCTTGGATGTGGGGTGTCTTTTATGGTGGGATCCAACATTTTCTTGCCCTTGGTTGTTCAGCAGTGAGTTGTAATTTTGGAGTTCTCACAGAAGATGAGCACATGTCCTTCTACTCTGCTATCTTGAACACTATTCACTTCATTGAATAGTGTTGAGAAAGATTAAAGTAAAAATGAGATAAAGTTTGGATCTTTAAAATTTGATCTTAGAAATATGATTGGGAAAAGAACATTTTTAAAAAAAGATCAGCAATAAAAAAAAAAAAGCTCATAAATGTATGAAAGTAGTCAGAAAGACAAATATAAACTTAATTGTAAAGGGTGAGATAATTTTGTTTAACTTTTTTTAAACATAATTTTCAAATCACATTTGAAAACATATCTTTCTAATCCATATCTTATTTTGATCTCTATCCTTGATTATTTTTATTTTTCACCTGAATTAGTTTTTTTTTTTTTTTTAATCTAGTATACTTATTGAGAGATGACCTATTCATCCCTAGGTGGATTAGATTGCTTTAGTTTATATTAGATTATTCATATGCTTTGGGTAAATTTTTTTCAACAATTCCTTTTTGGAGATTGCTCAGTGCTGAGAGTTGGTGGGTCTCTTTAGAGAAGAAAGGTGTTTTCCCTCTACTTAATAGTTTAAATTTAATAGGAATTAGATGCTTATCAAAGCATTATTTCAACCTTTCTATTTTCACCTCTTTACAGTGCAAACAATACAGAGATTCTTAAGGGGCTGTTTTCTTATGACTTTACTAATATATCTCCTCTGGTTTCACAAAATTCTATTTGCTCATAAACTTAAGGAGAACTTATAATATGGGAAAGGAGTCAAAAAGATACATTTGACTTTTCAATATATTAGAGAAATAGATGTGCAGAAAACTATTCTATTAATTTGGTTAACTGAACTCTTGTTATTAAGGATTACTGCAGAGATGCTTTGCCATTAGTTAGGTGATATGGTCAGAGCTTAGTTGAGCTGTCTCAATGAGCACAATTTTATCCACTGTTCCATCACATTATGGCCATCCTGGGAAAGACAAACTTAAGGAAAGGTCTATTTTTATCAATGATTCTAGCTCATAAACTGTGAAATAAAGTTTCCTTTGATGTCATCTTTTACCAATTTTTTTTTTCCTGGAAACTTTCATGAGTCAAGGATTTGAAGAAATGCAAGTTAGGCTTCATGCTTGACAAGATTCTTTCTCTCTTGCCTGATTAAAATGAGAGAAAGAGAGAACCCTGAGGAGTATTTTTAATGCATTTTCCCCTGACACTGCATAAATCTAGGAACATTTATATGCTAATCAAATCAAAATAGGAATTATTAGTGACTGGAGAGCCCCAACATGGCTGTTATTTTCCCATCAACATATGATAACAGCTCTGACGCTGAATTAAGGAGCTGAATATTATATAAGCTCCCAAAGGTTATAGTACATGACAGGTTTAAGCAATATTAAAACTCAGAAACCCTGCCCCACCTTTTACATATTTATTTGGTATTACAAATTGTAAATATTTAAAAATACACAAAGATACAGCGTGGGTAAATTCTTAATGTTTAATGAAATTATTCATGATATACAAGGAGTCAAATAACTCAACAAATACTATGAAGGTTAATGCATGCAAATGAATCTGAAGAGTCCAGCAAAGAGAATAACACACTGTGTCCTTTCGTAGGATGATCATGAAATGGAATTAAAGCAGTCTGATATTCATGGTTATAGGATATCTCATGGGATAAAAGAAAGCAACTTTTCTTTTTTTTTTTAATTTTATTTTATTTTTAAACTTTACATAATTGTATTAGTTTTGCCAAATATCAAAATGAAACTTGTAGAAAGCAACTTTTCACTGAAGACCTACTAGCAGCTAATCGAGATCCAGTATCAGGTCTCCAGCTCAGAGGCTGGAACATATTGATTCTTCATACACTCTTCATTTTAATACATTTAAAGATAGAAACCTGTTCATGGTTAAAATTCATATATTTACTTGACTTTTGGCAGTTTATCACCTGTTAAGACTTCAGCAGCTTATCAGAAAGAGCTATGCTATATAATCTCAAATGAACAAATAATGAGAAATTCAACATTAATTGAATGAAAGGAGTTGGTTCAATAGTTCCAGTGGGGATATTTGTATTTTTATTTCCAGGGTTTCTAATGTTCATATTTATAATGATCACAGATCATAATACAGAAGGTCTACATTTACACTTCCCATTTTGAACCATGCAATGCCTACACAAGTAAACCCTTCCCATAGTGAATGGGTAAGCAGAATTTCCTTAGTAGACTTAAATTGCATCTGCATTCAAAATGCCCTTTTCAAGTTCTTAACTTCAGTAGCAATAGCAGAACTCTTCTGATGTCTATGGAGCCTTAAGAAACTGATACAGAAAAGTCAAGTGTAGATGTGTCCTATAAAAAGTTCAAAAAAGTATCTGTTAACAGTTAGAACTGAACATGGAACAACAAATTGGTTCCAAATAAGAAAAGGAGTATGTCAAGGCTGTATATTGTCACCCTATTTATTTAACTTATATGCAGAGTATATCATGAGAAATGCTGGGCTGGAGGAAGCACAAGCTGGAATCAAGATTGCTGGGAGAAATGTCAATAACCTCAGATATGCAAATGGCACCACCCTTATGGCAGAAAGAGAAGAAGAACTAAAGAGCCTCTTGATGAAAGTGAAAGAGGAAAGTCAAAAAGTTGGCTTAAAGCTTCTCAACATTCAGAAAACTAAGATCATGGCATCTGGTCCCATCACTTCATGGCAAATAGATGGGGAAAGTGGAAACAGTGGCAGACTTTATTTTTGGGGACTCCAAAATCACTGCAGATGGTGACTGCAGCCATGAAATTAAAAGAGTCTTTCTCCTTGGAAAGAAAGTTATGACCAACCCAGACAGCGTATTAAAAAGCAGAGACATTACTTTGCCAACAAAGGTCTGTCTAGCCAAGGCTTTGGTTTTTCCAGTGGTCATGTATGGATGTGAAAGCTGGATTATAAAGAAAGCTGAATGCTGAAGAGTTGATGCTGTTGAAATGTGGTGTTGGAGAAAACTCTTGAGAGTCCCTTGGATTGCAAGGAGATCAAACCAGTCCATCCTAAAGGAAATCAGTCCTGAATATTCATTGGAAGGACTAAAGCTAAATTCTAAAGCTGAAACTCCAATACTTTGGCCACCTGATGAGAAGAACTGATTCAGCATTCCCTGATTCTGGGAAAGATTGAAGGCGGGAGGAGGGGGGAATGACAGAGGATAAGATGGTTGGATGGCATCACTGATTCAATGGACATGGGTTTGAGTAAACTCCAGGAGTTGGTGATGGACAAGGAGGCCTGGCGTGCTGCAGTCCATGAGGTAGCAAAGAGTCGGACAAGACTGAGTGACTGAACTGAACTGAACTGAACTGAACAGTAGAATGTTTCTACCATCTCTGGATAGTTTGATTGCTAGGATTCTATCTTTTTTATATCTATCCATCTATGTGTCAATTCATCTGGGCATTTTTACATTGAAAAGTAATCTAGATGTTTGTATGAAAACTACTTTCTTTCTAGAAGCAAAAAAAATACAAATATATTGGATGTGCATGTATTTTTCATGCTTTCTAAGAAGATACATTACATTTTATACTTTATCAGTTAGGTGTATTTTGTTTTTAGTGTAATAAAATCAATATATTTGCTCTTAAAAGAAATACTATTGATTAGCAAAAATTTTCACTCAATTGGAGGGATAGGGTTGATTTTTGAGTGTTAATCAGAAGGAAATGGATTGCATCAAATGGTAAGGTTTTCTGAATCTTTTAAGATACAAACAGTTTTCTTGTTAAAAGAAAGACAGAGACTTTGTTTTATGTAACAGATTTGATTGATTTTGAAAAAAAAATCTGTCATTTCCTGAAAAAAAATAAAATTTTACATAATTTCAATTCCATTTATTCTTCCATATTTTTTGAGGTGGAATAGTGGGCTTTGCCAGTGACTGTGAGAGAAGATCAAACCAGTCAATTCTAATGGAAATCAACCCTGATAATTCATTGGAAGGACTGATGATGAAGCTGAAGCCCCAATAATTTGTAGACCTGATATGAAGAGCTGAAAAGACCCTGATGCTGGGAAAAATTGAAGGCAGGAGAAGGGGATGACATGGGATGAGATGGTTGGATAGCATCACCGACTCAATTGGCATGAGTCTGAGCAAGCTCTGGCAGATGGTGAAAGGCATAGACTGGCATACTACAGTCCATGAGGTCACAAGGAGTCACACACAACTGAACATTTGAACAACAGAAACTGGTGGCTCAGAAGTCTGAGACTCAGAAGTAAAGAATCTACCTGCAATGCAGAAGTCCCAGGTTCAATCTCTAGGTTGGGAAGATCCCTTGGAGAAGGGAATGGCTCCCCACTCCAGTATTATTGCCTGGAGAATTCCATGGACAGTGGAGCTTGGCATGTTACAGTCCATGGGTTTGCAAAGAGACATGATTGAGTGACTAACACTAACTGAGTATTTAATTTTGATTTAATGGTTATTTTCTTACTATTACTTGTGTAGATATAAATGGGAAGACCTATTTATATCACATTCATTGCTTTTTTCAGCTCTCTTTGTAATATGCAAACAAATAAACAGACACAAATAAATATATACTTAAAATGTTAGGGTTTGGTCTTAGGATCCAGACAAATTAGTTTGAATTTACTTCCAGAAATTACCAGCTACAAGGAAGCAAATTTATGTAATCATTCAGAAACGTAAGCTACAGATGGGACAAGGTAGAGGGGACAATACTACCTAACATAAAATTGTCTCAACCAAATTATTAAAAAGTATGAGGTCTGATCTGTAATAGACATGCAATAAATTGTAGGCAACTGTATGTGCTAATACTCTGGTAAGGGTCAATATCTCTGTTGACCAGCATATTTTGAAAATTAATCATACTGTTTGTTGACTCAGCAACAGGAACATGATTTCATACATGCCAAGTAGAATGAACGGATTAAGTGAGCATAAAAGCCATTTTTTAAAAAAACTCAAAACTGTTTCTAAATCCTAAATATTTGAGCCAAAACTTTTCTATATAGTTATATAAATATTCAAAATAAAATTTTTAATGTTGCAAAGAAAAATCCTGTCATGTCACAGACCTTGTCTGTACTGTTCCCCACTATACTTCATTACCAATCATAATCTGAAGTAGAAAGGAAGAAGTGAAAAGTATTCATAGTATAAATTAATCTAATAGAGGATTTTTATTCAAGGTTTACTCAACCAAGAATATATTATGGTTTTACTTAATATTCAGAGTATGAATCAGAATGAGATTAAAATTCAATCTTTTGTGGGACTCATACATAAACAAGGAGAATGATTTAAAATTTCCAACTGGGCCAACACCACCTATTAGATAAATTTCTGCCAAGTTAGCCCAGCATTCAAAATTCATCACAATTTATCTTTTACTAAGTTTTTAATCCTTATGTGCTACCATTGTAGCAAATTGACTGTATGCTATTTTATCAGAACAACATTCATTCCCTCTGTGACTTTTATCCATATTTCACTTAGTATGCAGAACACCATTCTTAACTTAGCACTTATAAAAAATGCTTTCATAATTCAAAGTCCAGATAAAATGTCATTAGTTTTGTAAGACTTTGTAAGTTCCTATTGAAAATTAATCATTTCCTCTTCTGTTATTCCATAGTCATATAGTCATTGTGTACTTATCTCTAATGTGTTTATTTCCACGTTTTGTTATAAATAATTTTATTATCATCTTCTTGGGACCCAACCATGAACTCCTTTAGGAGAGGACTTTTGTTGATATGTTCATGCTTGTATGGATTATACTTAACTGGTATTTAATTTTGGTTAATAAGATCTATTGATTTATTGAATTAGATTTAGAAAGAGTAGACAAGAAGAACAAAAAAGGAGATAATAATTTAACATTTCATACTTCTAAGTACTCAACTAAAATCTAGTTGCTTGCAGGATCACTCAAATTCAACCTTTTTCTATTAAAGTGTGAGAGTTTTAGTTGGTAAATAACCCTTCTATCATAATTTCAAGCAACTATCTGATGGGATTAGAATATAAATTGGGGCACTCATCACACTTCCTGCTATTGATGGTAAAGCATTCTTACTTCTGGATTTCTCAGAATAATGGACCTGCCTTGCTATCTTTCTTTTTACTGGTAAAAAGTACAGCTTTGTTCTGAAGAGTATTCTCTGCAGTTGAAATGTCATTAAAATTAAAAATAGTGATGAAAGAAATGAGCAGAAATAATGAACAATTCACACACTAAAAACAGTAACATAAGGTAGAGAATAATGGAAAATGAAAAAAATATATACATATATAATGATGACTGGTTGACAAATTGTCGTCGTTTTACTCTCTGGGGTTTTGTCACAACCTTCAGTAGGGAGATAACACTAAACATCTGGTGGATAACCAGCGCGGAACCTCAATGAAGCTGAGCAATTGCTGAGCTTTGGGTTGTGGCTCATTTCCTCACACATACCCTAGAAAATAGAGTGAGCTGAGAACAGTATTGTATAAAACAGTTGATTTCCAGGAAAACATTTGAGTTGTAATGTACATAATATCCTCTGTCCCCAAATAATTTGAAAATAAACTGAAAAATGCTACTCTTGTTTATGTTATATACCAGCTAGCTGACGTTGGGCATCATTTAACCTCAGTCAGACTAAGAATTTTCATTGTTGTTTAGCCACTAAGTCATGTCTGACTGTTTTGCAATCACATGGACTATAGCCTACAAGGCTCCTCTGTTCATCGGATTTCCCAGGAAAGAATACCGGTGTAGGTTGCCATTTCCTTCTCCATAGCTTAAGCTTGCTCTCCTGTAAAGTATGGAAAATAATGACTTTCAGTATGATTAGTTTTACAGTTGTAACAATGATGATATTGCTGTCTATACTCTGTAGACTGCTCCATGAGAGTATAAGTGCAATATAATCATGTAATTAGCCAGTCTTATTTGAATTTATCTGTTCATTTGTTTATTGGTATTTGAAGAATACTCTATGTTAAACATTTTTTAGATTATTTACTGGACTGAGCCATCTTTCCATCAGCCACCTCAATTTGACTGAAGGCTTTGATAATTGACATATCTGATCCTTTCTAGCTGCCATCACTTATCATCAGCTGTGAGCCAGTAAACATATAAGAACCAGCTCTCAGTCTCTTAGGGGGAAACACTGGTTTGTCTCATTTCCCAGTTTCTTTGGTGTGAGTACTCTCACTGTAGCCTTCAAGCTGCCGACATGGATCACACTGCAAAGCTGGAAGAGCTGTGCATAATCATCTTTCACCACTCTGCAAAGTCAATACACGCTAATTTCTTCTAACAGTCAGTGAAAAAATTGAGAACATTTCTTTATTAACTTGCTACCTATCTTTAAAACAAGTAGCTTTTACTAATAAATACTGAAAAAGGCAAAGGAAACTAGTGAAAATAGTAAATAATTTGGTAGTACCAGTGCCAAGTTCCAATAAATTTGAAGACCATTGAATCTGAATATTATTTGAACATAAACCAGGCTGAAGTTTGCTGAAACACATAAGCCAGATTTCCTGCCAAACCACCCCGCTGTCCCCACCAGTGAATAAAGATCCTTTGTTTTGCTGCCCTGATTACTATGTATCTCTACCTCTCCTTATTAGAACAACCTTCTCCAAAGAGAAATCTGTTTCCAGGCCAAAACGAAGACCAACCCTAGTATTGGCATTGAGTCAAATTGGCATTTGATAGCTCAGTAGTTTTTACTTTGAGATCCTCAGGAGACAGAACCTGGAAAGAGGTGCAGCCTTCTCACTGAGGACAGGCCCCACTGTGCTGGAGCAGTGGTGGTCTTCATCTCTAGGCCTTTCTGTACTGTATGGCTCATTTTGGCTTCTCCCAGTAACCCCCCAGCAATTAAACCTGCCTCCAAAATGAAGATGAGAGGTTCCTATCCAGACTCCTAATATTTCTACTCCAGAATTTAGGCAATGCCATCTTTGACCTTTGTCAAGGCCTCTTTTTTACTATAAACCTTGGAATTCATTCCTTCATTCCTATTTGATTTCTCTTTGCTCAATTTTCTTTTAAATATTGAAAAAAAGTTTTTTCATGAAATGTATACAAAAGTCAATTATTGAGGTTGACTCTAGCCTGGGTATATTCTCCCTAGTGACTTCTTTCTGTGGTTCCTCTGCATTTATACCATTTTTCCCTGGCAGCTGCCATTGCCTTAAATTCCTAAAGATATTGACTCATTTTGAAGCTCCCAGTATGACTGTTTTTCCTTTATACTAAGGACAAATATAACCAATATAGCAGGCATCCAGTGAGTATCTCGAACTTTCTTGATACGACTTTCCTTTTCCAAGCTGAGCAACTCCAACTTTCCCACCATGAGCTCCTCTTACAGGCTGTTAAGCACCACCATGATGCTTAGGCATGATAGAAAACAACACTAGGCTACATTTTCCCCCTCAAGAGCAATTGAAAATTTTCCTTATGCAAATAACATTTTATGTTTAGGACTAATTGGCAAATGTTTTCCCCAAATGACAATGCTAGTTAAGACTCCAGAGACTAGAATAGAAGAATGGTATACCTTCTCCTGATCCCAAAACACTAAATGGAAATACGCTTTCCTAAGATTATTCTGCTCTGTAGAAACACTTCAGGCTCACCTCACAGAGAACAGCAATTGGAGATGAGTCTTAACCCAGCTCTGTCAGGAACACAAGAGACTGCATCCTCTTTTATGGTTCTGAAATGAAACTAATAATCTTGGTGTAAGATGCTAAAAAGTGTAACAGATGTAATTTTCATAGAAAAGTATCAAGTATCCTATTGAATTTACCCATCTCCTATTGAGAGATATGAAAGAAGATTGCCTTTCATTAGAACAACAAAGAATAAACACAACAGTTAAAGCTGCCAACTTTTAACTCCTATGTGTCTGCTTCTTACCATAGTTAAGATAGAAAGATTTTATATCATTTTTCACTCCAAATTATGCTCCTATGATTTTGCTTTAATCATTCAATACTTAATCATGTCTAACATGTTTAAGTTCTGAGACTTTGCAGCTTTATTATCACATATGTTTTCTTATTGGATCTTTGCAATAAACCCTGTGGAGAAATTTTGGGAGGCACTAATATTGTTCATGGGGTTCTCAAGGCAAGAATATTGAAGTGGTTTGCCATTCCCTTCTCCAGTGGACCACATTGGCCTGGTGTGCTGCAATTCATGGGGTCGCAAAGAGTCAGACATGACTGAGCGACTGAACTGAACTGAACTGAATATGATTACTTTAACACAAGAAGGATCCTAGGTTCAAATTTTACCAATGGTAAATTTAAATTTTAAGTTTCTTTCTACATGTTCAAGCTTTAACTTTATTAGAAGCTTACTTCTCTTTCTAACATACTTATTTTGCTGCTCACCCCCATCTTCAAGGTTGTTTATAAGCTATGCAGTACTGACTTCAGGCTTCACAGGTGGCGGTAGTGGTCAAGAACTGGCCTGCCAAAGCAGGAGTTGTAAGAGACACAAGTTTGATCCCTGGCTTGGGAAGATTCCCTGGAGGGCATGGCAACCCACTCCAGTATTCTTTCCTGGAGAATCCCATGGACAGAGGCGCCTGGTGGGATACAGTACATAGGGTGGCGCAGAGTTAGACAGGACTAAAGCAACTTAGCACACATGCATTCACTGATTTAATTATTATCCTATATGAAATTTTGTGCATTCATTTGACTTTAACTCTGAGGCAATCCTATTCTCTTAAAAATGGTAAAAATATACAATATACACATCAAATGAAGAGGGTCCACTGAACAGCAAAAGTTGATGAGCTTTCAGAGAGATTGGAAACTTGTAGTCATAAGAGTTTTGAGTCTTAGGGGAGTATCTGGTCTTACTTGACCAGATCTAGTGAAAACCTAGAGTATGGGGAAAGTACCAAGAAGAGGAGCAGGATGTGTTTCTCTCTACTATAGTCAGAAAATGTAATGCTTGTTCCCTCAATGGAGTGGAGTGGAGAATAATGATAAATACATGAAGAATGTTCATCCCTTCAATAAATAACAAAAAAAAAAAAAAAAAAGAAAAATTGAAACACCAACAAAATGAGTTTTATACCTTTCTCACTGATGATCGTCAGGGAAAAAGACTATGTCCAGAGACTACAGGAAATCAAACCAATCAATCCTAAAGGAAATAAATCCTGAATATTGGTTGGACGCACTGATGCTGAAGCTAAAGCTCCAATACTTGGGCCACCTGATGCAAAGAGCTGACTTATTAGAAAAGACACTAATTCTGGGAAAGATTGAAGGCAGAAGGAGATGACAGAGGATGAGATGGTTGGATGGCATCACTGACTCAATAGACATGAGTTTGAGCAAGCTCCAGGAGATAGTGAAGGACAGATAAGCCTGGCGTGCTGCAGTCCATGGGGTTGCAAACAGGTGGACATGGCTGAGCAACTGAACAGCAACAAAAAGTACCCCTCAGGCTATGAATAAACTTTACTAGTCAAGAATCATATATTTATTGTTATAGATAAGAATTCTATACAAGAAAATAACTTCTACCTAGGAATGTCACATAGTAGATTTTTCAGGAAACATTTCCTGATTAACAATAGCACAGTTCTATTTATTAGCCATTTTAGTCATCTCAGAAATATTTGTTGCTTGTGTGTTTTTGGATAAATGATGCATACTCAAAACTAACAAATAAATCTATAAGATTACAAATAATTATGACTTAAAACATAATATGTCTAATAGAGTTCTAGGTTTTTAGAAGAGAAAAATAATCTAGAACAAATTGCCAGAACAGGCCTCTTAGAGTTTGAGTGACATTTGCTTTGCATTACAATAAAACTTTAGATCTTCTAGAACTAACACCCCCCAAAAGATGTTATTTTCATTATAGAGGACTGGAATGCAAAAGTAGGAAGTCAAGAAATACCTGGAGTAACAGGAAATTTTGCCTTGGAGTACAGAATGAAGCAGGCAAAGCCTAACAGAGTTTTGCCAAGAGAATGCACTGGTCACAGCAAACAACCATGTCCAACAACACAAGGGACGACTCTACACATGGACGTCACCAGATGGTCAACACTGAAATCAGATTGATTACATTATTTGCAGCCAAAGATGGAGAAGCTCTATACAGTCAGCAAAAACAAGACTGGGAGGTGACTGTGACTCAGATCATAAACTCATTATTGCCAAATTCAGAGTTAAATTGGAGAAAGTAGGGAAAACCACTAATCCATTCAAGTATGACCTAAATCAAATCTCTTATGTTTGTACAGTGGAAGTGACAAAATATTCAAGGTATTACATATGATAGACAGATGCCTGAAGAACTATGGATGAAGGTTCATGACATTGTACAAGAGGCACTGATCAAGACAGTCCCCAAGAAAAAGAAATGAAAAAAGGCAAAATGATTGTCTGACGAGGCCTTACAAATAGCTGAGAAAAGAAGAGAAGCAAAAGGCAAAGGAGAAAAGGAAAGATATACCCATTTGAATGCAGAGTTTCAAAGACTAGCAAGGAGAGATAAGAAAGTCTTCCTCAGTGATCAGTGCAAAAAAACAGAGGAAAACAATAGAATGGGAAAGGTTAGAGATCTCTTCAAGAAAATTAGAGATACCAAATGGAACATTTCATGCAAAGATGGGCGCAATAAAGGACAGAAATGGTAGGGACCTAATAGAAGCAAAACATATTAAGAAGAGGTGGCAAGAACACACTGAAAAACTATACAGAAAAGAACCTCACACCCAGATAATCACAATGGTGTGATCACTCACTTAGACCCAGATATCCTGGAATTTGAAGCCAAGTGTGGCCTTAGGAGGCATCACTATGAACAAAGCTAGTCGAGGTGATGGATTTGCAGTTGAGCTATTTCAAATCTTAAAAGATGATGCTGTGAAAGTGTTGCACTCAATATGCCAGCAAATTTGGAAAACTCAGCAGTGGCCACAGGACTGGAAAAGGCCAGATTTCATTTCAAGCCCAAAGAAAGGGAATGCCAATGAATGCTCAAACTACCACACAATTGCTCACAAGTACCTCACAATTACAGACATCACATGCCAGCAAATTAATGCTCAAAATTCTCCAAGCCAGTCTTCAACAGTACATGAACCATGAACTTTCGGATGTTCAAGCTGGATTTAGAAAAGGCAGAGGAACCAGAGATCAAATTGCCAACATCCATTAGATCATCAAAAAAGAAAAAGAGTTCCAGAAAAACTTCTACTTCTGCTTTATTGACTATGCCAAAGCATTTGACTTTGTGGATCACAACAAACAGTGGAAAATTCTTGAAGAGATAAGAATACCAGACCACCTGACCTGTCTCCTGAGAACACTGTGTGCAGGTCAGGAAGCAACAGTTAGAACTAGACATGGAACAACAGACTGGTTCCAAATCGGGAAAGGAGTACATCAAGGCTGTGTATGGTCAACCTGTTTCTTTAATTTATGTGTAGAGTATATCATGAGACATGCTGGTCTGGATGAAGAACAAGCTGGAATCAAGATTGCCAGGAGAAATATCAATAACCTCGATATGCAGATGACACGAAACTTATGGCAGAAAGGGAAGGAGAACTAAAGAGCCTCTTGATGAAAGTGAAAAAGGAGAATAAAAAATTTAGCTTAAAACTCAATATTTAGAAAGCTAAGATCATGACATCTGGTCCCATCACTCCATGGCAAATGATGGGGAAACAGTTGAAACAATGACAAACTTTATTATTATTATTATTTTTTGAGCTCCAAAATTACTGCAGATGGTGACTGCAGACATGAAATTAAAAGGCACTTGCTCCTTGGAATAAAAGCTATGATCAACTTAGACAGCATATTAAAAAGTAGAGACATTACTTTGCCAACAAAGGTCCATCTAGTCAAGGCTATGTTTTTTCCAATAATCTTGTATGGATGTGAGAGTTGGGCTATAGAGAAAGCTGAATGCTCTTGAGAGTCTGCTGGACAGCAAGAAGCTCCAACCAGTCCATCCTAAAGGATATCAATCCTGAATATTCATTGGAAGGATTGATGCTGAAGCTGAAACTGCAATACTTTGGCCACCTGTTGTGAAGAGCTGACTCATTTGAAAAGACCCTGATGCTGGGAAAGATTGAAGTCGGGAGTGAAGGGGATGACAGAGGATGAGATGTTTGGATGCCATCACTGACTCAGTGGGCATAAGTTTAAGTAAACTGGTATGTGGTGATGGACAAGGAAGCGTGGCATGCTGTAATCCTTGGGGTCGCTAAGAGTCGGACATGACTGAGCAATTGAACTGAACTGAACGATAAAACTTAAGGTCATAGAGAACAAGGAAGAGGGAATTCTAAATGGAACACAGCTATTAAAGAGAGAATTCAGGAATATTTGAAATACAGTACACATTAATTTGTGTGTTTATGGTGAATGGAACATACAAATAATATGGTGGATAGAAGACACAGAATATTTTCCTTCCAACTTAATCACATACTGTTGCTGTGTTATGCTATGCTAAGTTGCTTCAGTAGTGTCCAGCTCTGCGACCCTATGAGCTGTAGCTGGCCAGGCTCTACTGTCCATGGGGATTCTCCAGGCAAGACTCCTAAAGCAGGTCGGCATGTATTCCTCCAGGGGATCTTCCCAACCCAGGGATTAAACCCACATCTCTTATGTCTCCTGCATTGGTAGGTGGGTTCTTTATCACTAGCATGACTTCGGAAGGCTATATTATTGCCAGTCTACCTCTAATGTGTTTTTGATGAGATTTTCACAACCCATGATAAAAACATAAGCATCTAGATCCTTCCAGTTTACTTGATTTAGATCAGGATCTTAAGTAAATTCATAAATAAAAACCTAATTTATTTTATTTTCAGTGATTCAATCTTACTGAGTGTCTTTTGCAAGTTAATTGAGTACATTTCAATTCCATCTATTCTCAAACTAAAGATGTTACAAATTAACCAAGTAACTTTTAATTGTTCAATTCTTACACTCAGTTCAGTTCAGTTTAGTTCAGTTGCTCAGTCGTGTCTGACTCTTTGGGACCACATGAATCGCAACACGCCAGGCCTCCCTGTCCATCACCAACTCCCGGAGTTCACTCAAACTCATGTCCATCGAGTCAGTGATGCCATCCAGTCATCTCATTCTCTGTCGTCCCCTTCTCCTCCTGACTCCAATTCCTCCCAGCATCAGTCTTTTCCAATAAGGCAACTCTTTGCATGAGGTGAACAAAGTACTGGAGTTTCAGCTTTAGCATCATTCCTTCCAAAGAAATCCCAGGGCTGATCTCCTTCAGAATGGACTGGTTGGATCTCCTTGCAGTCCAAGGGACTCTCAAGAGTTTTCTCCAACACCACAGTTCAAAAGCATCAAATCTTCAGTGTTCAGTCACCATCTGAGGTAATTTTGGAGCCCAGAAAAATAAAGTCTGACACTGTTTCCACTGTTTCCCCATCTATTTCCCATGAAGTGATGGGACCAGATGCCATGATCTTCGTTTTCTGAATGTTGAGCTTTAAGCCAACTTTTTCACTCTCCTCTTTCACCTTCATCAAGAGGCTTTTTAGTTCCTCTTCACTTTCTGCCATAAGAGTGGTGTCATCTGCATATCTGAGGTTATTGAGATTTCTCCCGGAAATCTTGATTACAGCTTGTGCTTCTTCCAGCCCAGTGTTTCTCATGATGTACTCTGCATATAAGTTAAATAAGCAGGGTGACAATATACAGCCCTGACATATTCCTTTTCCTATTTGGAACCAGTCTGTTGTTCCATGTCGTGTTCTAACTGTTGCTTCCTGACTAGCATATAGGTTTCTCAAGAGGTAGGTCAGGTGGTCTGGTATTCCCATCTCTTTCAGAATTTTCCACAGTTTATTGTGATCCACACAGTCAAAGGCTTTGGCATAGTCAAGAAAGCAGAAATAGATGTTTTTCTGGAACTCTCTTGCTTTTTCGATGATCCAGCAGATGTTGGCAATTTGGTCTCTGGTTCCTCTGCCTTTTCTAAAACCAGCTTGAACATCAGGAAGTTCACAGTTCACATATTGCTGAAGCCTAGCTTGGAGAATTATGAGCATTACTTTACTAGCGTGTGAGATGAGTGCAGTTGTGTGGTAGTTTAAGCATTCTTTGGTATTTCCTTTCTTTGGATTGGAATGAAAACTGACCTTTTCCAGTCCTGTGGCCACTGCTGAGTTTTCCAAATTTGCTGGCATATTGAGTGCAGCACTTTCACAGCATCATCTTTCAGGATTTGAACGAGCTCAACTGGAATTCCATCACCTCCACTACCTTTGTTCATAGTGATGCTTTCTAAGGCCCACTTGACTTCACATTCCAGGATGTCTGGCTCTAGGTCAGTGATCACACCATCATGATTATCTTGGTCATGAAGATCTTTTTTGTACAGTTCTTCTGTGTATTCTTGCCACCTCTTCTTAATATCTTGTGCTTCTGTTAGGTCCATACTATTTCTGTCCTTTATCAAGCCCATCTTTTCATGGAATGTTCCCTTGGTATCTCTAATTTTCTTGCAGAGATCTCTAGTCTTTGTCATTCTGTTGTTTTCCTCCATTTCTTTGCATTCATTGCTGAGGAAGGCTTTCTTATCTCTTCTTGCTATTCTTTGGAACTCTGCATTCAGATGCTTATATCTTTCCTTTGCTCCTTTGCTTTTCACTTCTCTTCTTTTCACAGCTATTTGTAAGGCCTCCCCAGACAGCCATTTTGCTTTTTTGCATTTCTTTTCCATGGGGATGGTCTTGATTCCTGTCTTCTGTGCAATGTCACAAACCTCCGTCCATAGTTCATCAGGCACTCTATCTATCAGATCTTGTCCCTTAAATCTATTTCTCACTTCCACTGTATAATCATAAGGGACTTGATTTAGGTCATACCTGAATGGTCTAGTGGGTTTCCCTACTTTCCTCAATTTAAGTCTGAATTTGGCAATAAGGAGTTCATGATCTGAGCCACAGTCTGCTCCTGGTCTTGTTTTTGCTGACTGTATAGAGCTTCTCCATCTTTGGCTGCAAAGAATATAATCAATCTGATTTCGGTGTTGCCCATCTGGTGATGTCCATGTGTAGAGTCTTCTCTTGTGTCTTTGGAAGAGGGTGTTTGTTATGACCAGTGCATTTTCTTGGCAAAACTCTATTAGTCTTTGTCCTACTTTATTCCATATTCCAAGGCCAAATTTGCCTGTTACTCCAGGTGTTTCTTGACTTCCTATTTTTGCATTCCAGTCCCCTATAATGAAAAGGACATCTTAATGATGTTTCAAACCAACTAAGTACTTTTTATTCTGATCTCCAATGGCCTTGGCCTGCAGCTACTTGATGTAGGGCTTAGGTTCCCAGTTAAAGGGTGAGGCTGGGTCACAGCAGTGACATCTGAAGTGACAGAACCAAATCCTAGGCACTAGACCAGTGGTCAGTGACCAAGGCCCTGGCTCCTTGACCTTGCAGTAAAGAATTCCCACAAAGATGAAAAGTAGTGAAGCAAGTAAAGTGTTTATTTAGAGGAAAAGAGTATAGTACAGGTGGATGGACACATGGTCAGGCTCGGAGAATCCTTGATTCGTGTGCTTGTGACAGTTTGAATTACTTTTCCAGGGCATTTCTTCTGGGTTTCCTTTGATCTGTCATTTTGATTTGCCTGGTTCTGTGTCCGTATCTGGTTCATCTCAGGAACCTCCCATGTATGCTTGCTTATCTCTATACAAGATGGATTCTAGTTACATGGCTTATGGGTAGTTGATATCACTAACTATGAGATGACGTCTCTCTCCCTTTCTGACCTCCAAGGAGACTTTCTGTGCATTTGTAGTCAAGGATGTGTCCTTATCTTTGAGAATGGTGAATATATGGATTTTAATTTGGGCAGAGCCTTGCCTCCTCCATTACCCTGCTTTGATGGAGTTTTTGCTATTATGGAGTTTCTGTCCACAGAGCAAAAACTGTTCAGCCTGGGCCCCATCTATGTCCTGCCTCATTTCCCTCTACTCTTTTTCTTACTAAACACTGTATTTTGTATTGGGATATAGCCGATTAACAATTGTGCGATAGTTATAGGTGAACAGGGAAGAGATTCAGCACACATATGCATGTATCCATTCTCCCCCAAACTCCCCTGACACTCAGGCTGCCACATAACATTGAACAGAATCCCATGTGCTATGTAGTAGGTCCTTGTAGACTATTCATTTTAAATATAGTAGTGTGTGCATGTCTATCTCAAGCTCCCAAATTATCCCTTCTCCATTTTCTTCTCCCTGGCAATCATACATTTATTTCATGTCTGTGAGTCTATTTCTGTTTAGTAAGTAATCCACTTATCGCATTTCTTTTAGATTCCATTTATGAGATGTCATATGATATTTCTCCTCTGTCTAACTTACTTCACTCATTGCAGCAATCTCAAGGTCCATCCATGTTGCTAAAAATGGCAATATTTTATTCTTTTTAAAGGTTGAGTAATATCCCATTGTATACATGTACCACTTCTTTATCCATTCCTCTGTTGATGGACATTATGGTTCCTTCCACATCTTGACTATTATAAACAGCACTGCAATGAACACTCAGTTCAGTCACTCAGTTGTCTCCGGCTTCTTGAGACCCCATGAACCACAGCACGCAAGGTCTCCCTGTCCATCACCAACACCCAGAGTTCACCCAAACCCATGCCCATTGAGTCAGTGATGTCATTCAACCATCTCATCCTCTGTCATCCACTTCTCCTCTTGCCCTCTATCTTTTGCAGCATCAGGGTCTTTTCAAATGAGTCTGTGCTTCCCATCAGATGGCCAAAGTATTGGAGTTTCAGCTTCAACATCAGTCCTTCCAATGAACATTCAAGACTGATCTCCTTTAGGATGGACTGGTTGGATCTCCTTGCTGTCCAAGGGACTCTCAAGAGTCTTCTCCAACACCACAGTTCAAAAGCATCAATTCTTCAGTGCTCAGCTTTTCTTATAGTCCAACTCTCACATCCATACATGACCACTGGAAAAACCATAGCCTTGACTAGATGGTCCTTTGTTGGCAAAGTAATGTCTCGGCTTTTTAATATGCTGTCTAGGTTGGTCATAATGTTCTTTCCAAGCAGTAAGCATCTTTTAATTTCATGGCTGCAATCACCATCTGCAGTGATTTTGGAGCTCCCCAAAATAAGGTCAGCCACTGCTTCCACTGTTTTGCTATCTGTTTGCCATGAAGTGATCATGATGCCATGATCTTAGTTTTCTGAATGTTGAGCTTTAAGCCAACATTTTTCACTCTCCTCTTTCACTTTCATCAAGAGGCTCTTTAGTTCTTCTTCACTTTCTGCCATAAGGGTGGTGTCATCTGCATATCTGAAGTTATGGATATTTCTCCTGGCAATCTTGATTCCAGCTTGTGCTTCCTCCAGTCCAGCATTTCTGATGATGTACTCTAGGGTGTATGTATACTTTTTCTCCAGATATATGCCCAGGAATGTGATTGCAGTGTCATATGGTAGCTCTATTTTTAGTTTAGCTTTTTTTTTTTTTAAAGAATCTCCATACTGTTCTCCACAGTCTCAAAAATTTTATGGGAGCACAAAAGACCCCAAATAGCCAAAGCCTTCTTGAGAAGGAGAAACAGAGCTAGGAGAATCAAGTTCCCTGACTTCAGACTATACTACAAAGCTACAGTCATCAAAATAGTATTTTACTGGCACAAAAATAGAAATATAGTTTAATGGAACAGGATAAAAGATCCAGAAACAAACCCATGCATCAATGGTCAATTAATCTGTGACAAAGGAGGCAAGATTACAGAACATTGGAAAGACAGTTGCTTCAACAAATGGTGCTGGGAAAACTGGACAGCTACATGTCAAAAAGTGAAATTAGATGATTTTTTAACACCATACACAAAAACAAGCTCAAAATGGATTAAAGACCTACATGTGAGGCTGGACACTATAAATCTCCTGTGTGCTCTGTTGCTCAGTTATGTTCAACTCTTTGCAACCCCATGGACTAGCCCACCAGACTCCTCTGTTCATGGGATTTCCCAGACAAGAATATTAGAGTGCGTTGCCATTTCCTTCTCCAGGGTATCTTCCCAAGCTAAGGATAAAATCCATGTCTCATCTGTCTCCTACATTGGCAGGAGAGTTCTTTAACACTGAGCCAGGGTTATGAGCTAAAAGAAATTATTTTCCTACCTAACTGGCTGAAGCTAGCTGACAGAGTGTGCCCAAACTAGTTTGGAGATGAGGGGAAGTGTTAGTCGCTCAATAGTGTCTGACATTTTGCGACCCTATGGACTGTAGCCCACCAGGCTTTTCTGTCCATGGAATTTTCCAGGCAAGAATACTGGAGTGGATTGCTATTTCCCAATCCAGGGGATCTTCTTGACTCGGGGATTGAACCCAGGTCTCCTGCATTGCAGGCAGATTCTTTACCATCTGAGCCAACAGGGAAGCCCAAAGTGAAAGTGTTAGTTAGTCCTGTCTGACTGTTTGCCACCCAAAGGACTGTAGCCCACCAGGCTCCTCTGTCCATGGCATTCTCTAGGCAAGAATACTGGAGTGGGTAGCCATTCCTTTATCCAGGGGATCTTCCTGATTCAGGGATCCAAACTAGGTCTTTCACATTGCAGACAGATTCTCTACATGTCTGAGCCACCAGGAAAGCCCCAGAGTGAAACACAAGCTGAACACTCTCTGACATGAATTGCAGCAATATCTTTTTGATCTGTCTACAAAAAACAATAGAAGTAAAATTTAAAAAATAAACAAATGAGACCTACTTAAACTCAAAAGCTGTTGATAGCAAAGGAAACAATAAATAAAATGAAAAGACAACCCACAGATTGGGAAAAAATATTTTTAAATAATGCAACCAATAAGGGATTAGTCTCCAAAAATAAACAGTTTATGAAGTTTAGCAGTATCAAAACATACAACCCAGTAAAAATGGGCAGAAGACCTAAAATAAATATTTCTCCAAAGAAGACATACATATGGCCAATAGGCACACTAAAAGATATTAAACATTGCTAATGAATAGAGAAATGAAGATCAAACTTACAATGAAATATCATATCACACCAGCCAGAATGGCTGTCATCAAAAAAATTCCCAAAAAATAAGTGCTAGGGAGGGTGTGGTGATAAGGGAATCCTTCTACACTGTTGGTGGGAATGTAAGTTCCACTTATTCTTAAAGATAAATGGAGATTACAGTAAGAGGCTATTTAAATGGCCTGTTATTCCTAAAAGTGCTCGATGAGTTCAAGTGACTATTGCCAACATATGCCATTTGTATTTACATTTACTTTACATAACTGGATTTGACTGTATTTAATTTTTTTCTTAAGTAAAGTATGTCCCTCAATACCCCCTTCAAATATACTTCTGATCATGTTACAAAATCAAACCCAGGTGCCCAAGAGAATGAAGCTAAGCTGGAAAATGTACAGGGTACATCTGTTCCCTGGGAGAACATGTCTATGAAGAAACATGCATTCCTCCCTGAAATTCTACTACCATAATTATCAAGAAGAAGCTAATTGCTTCAAAGTTTTCACATTTTTAAATGAATATAATTATATTTGTAGTTTGCTTTCTTTTATTTTCTCAGTCCTCCAAATGACATATTCAGAAAATAATGGCAGAAGTTATACTGTGTATAAAATAATTCTATTTTTAAACCTGTATTCAGGTCAAGAAACAACAATTAGAATGGGAAATGGAACAATGGACTTGTTCCAAACTGGGAAAGGAGTACATCAAAACTGTATACTGTCACCCTGTTTATTTAACTTATATGCAGAGTATATCATGAGGAATGATGGACTGGATGAAGCACAAGCTGGAATTAAAATTGCCTGGAGAAATATCAATAACCTCAGATATGAAGATGACACCACCCTTATGGCAGAAAGTGAAGAGGAACTAAAGAGCCTCTTGATGAAGGTGAAAGAGGAGAGTGAAAAAAGAACTGGCTTAAAACTTAACATTCAAAAAAATGAAGATCATGGCATCTGGTCCCATCACTTCATGGCAAATAGGTGGGAAAACAGTAACAGACATTATTTTCTTGGGCTCCAAAATCACTGCAGATGTTCAACCTAGACAGCATATTAAAAAGCAGAGACATTACTTTGCCAACAAAGGTCCATATAGTCAAAGCTATGGCTTTTCTAGTAGTCAGGTGTGGATGTGAGAATCGGATCATAAAGAAGGTTGAGTGCCAAAGAATTTATGCTTTTGAATTGAGGCTTTGGAGAAAACTCTTGAGAGTCCTTGGACTGCAAGGAGATCAAACCAGTCAATTCTAAAGGAGATAAACCCTGAGTATTCATTGGAAGGACCGATACTGAAACTGAAGCTTCAATACTTTGGCCACCTGATGGGGAGGGCTGGCTAATTAGAAAAGACCCTAATGCAGGGAAAGATTGAAGGCAGGAGGAGAAGGGGATGACAGGATGAGATGGTTGGATGGCATCACCAACTTGATGGACATGTGTTTGAGCAAGCTCCGGGAGCTGGTGATGGACAGGGAAGCCTGGTGTGCTGCAGTCCATGGGATCACAAGGTTTGGACACGACTGAGCGACTGAACAATAACAATTCTTTAAGCTACCAGTACAGTACATTTTATTTTATTTTGGGATACAAACCCAATTCACTTTCAGTTTCCATGAATTTTAAAAGCCTCCAGCTTGTTTACTAGTTGCTGTTATATAATTTCTACTCCTAGATCATTTCTTATCATCTAAGAAATGGTATTCTTCAAAATAAGGGTCTTCTCCTCCATCTACAACCAAATGCATTTTGACCCCAAGATTGCTTAAAATGCCTTTCCTCCTCTAACATTCTTTCCATCCCTTTCTTTTAGTAAGTACTATCCATTCTCAATTCAGAGGCTTCTCTAGTCTGTTGCATCCAATATTGATTGAATATGTTGTTTATATATATTCAGATATTCAGAGATATATGAGAGCAATTTAATGTAGTGGTTTCAACTTTGCCATAGTAATGCCTTTTATCTAAATTAATGTTATAAAACTTCTGAATCATCTTATATCTATTATATCTCATATTCATAGACAACTGTCATGTAATCTGCACTGATACCAGTATCTGACTTATTTCCCTTACTTCCTAAACTATATGTTTGTGTTGTCTATGTGGAGATCTTTCCATTTTTATGACTTTCTTTCTAGTACTATCTGCTTATAATCCAGGAGACAGATTTTTTTCTGTCCTCTATGTCAAAAGTGTGTACAAATAACTTATTGTTATATGACAAACTTGATGACTTAACACGATGCCAATACTTTGTTTTATTAATGAATCTTAAATTTGGATAGTGTTCAGTTGAGATGGCACATCTCCAATTCACATGACATCAGTTTGGCAGTTTGACTGAGGCTGAGGTATCGATTACCAAATAAAGTATCATGCACATGCCTAGAGAGTTAGTGTTGGCTGTCAGCTGAGATCTAGGCTGGTGGTCTTTGTTCTTTTATAAATAAGCTTCTCTAAAGAACCATAGGAGCCTCCATGCAAACATAGCAGCTGTTCTCAAAGTCTCATGATTTAAAAGCTATTTGAACTTGACTCTACATGAAGAGCATATTAAGTGAGAGAGAATAACTACAGTAGATTCTCCCATTGAGAAAAGAAAAAATTAAGAATACATAAAAGTCATTGGCTCATAGCATTTCTGAAACATATCTAGGCACATGCTGTCAGTTCATTGATTATTTCTTAGTCTTGTTCCCTAGAAATTATTTAGGAAATGAATGACTTTGGCTCTTCACTCTGAATCATCCCTTTCTTTCCAGCAGGAATACTCCATTTTTACAGCTAAATGGTTTTCTTAAGCCTCTTTTGATGTAGTAAATTAGGTGTTTAGAAAGTTTTCGTTTGTCTTATTTGTATACTTTTCTGTCCTTGTAAGCTAGTTACTTTACAGAAATTAGGAAACTGTCTATGAATCAAATAAAACCTGTTTATTGCTAATCTTATCAAGATGGGTTATATTGGGCCCAAATGAAGCTAATGTGGAAAAATACCTTTAATATTCTTAGAAACCTTATTGCTTAATTACAAACCATGCTCTTAAGAATATTAATCATACCCTCAAATCTTTTGAGGCTTAAACCAATAAGATTTTATAGTCAAGTTATGGAAACTTTTGCCATTAAGTCATTCTATTCTTCTAGTCCACTGTATTTGCTGTTTGTCTAAAGCCATTTCTTACTTTGAAAAACTATTTTTTCTGGTAGATCAAAAATGAGAAGCATTCCTATTTCCAACCCTCCAACTCTTTTTTTTTTTTTTAATTTCCTTTAAATTCTGCTCAATTACTCAATGGGTTCTTTAATTCTTTTATTGTATTTTGTCTTGCTGCTGCTGCTGCTAAGTCACTTCAGTCACGTCCGACTCTGTGCGACCCCGTAGACGGCAGCCTACCAGGCTCTGCCGTCCCTGGGATTCTCCAGGCAAGAACACTGGAGTGGGTTGCCATTTCCTACTCCAGTGCATGAAAGTGAAGTCGTTCAGTCCCGTCCAACTCTTTGCGACCCCATGGACTGCAGCCTACAGGCTCCTCTGTCCATGGGATTTTTCAGGCAAGAGTACTGGAGTGGGGTGCCATTGCCTTAGCAGCTAGAAAAAAATCAGTTGGAAATTTCTATGGCTAGTGATGAAAACATATGCACTGAAATCTATCCATGACTTCTTCAGGTCTATTTCCTATGTTGCCATAGGCGATTGTGATGAGAAGCTTTTCAGTTCAGTTCAGTTTAGTTCAGTCACTCAGTCGTGTCCGGCTCTTTGCGACCCCATGAATCGCAGCACGCCAGGCCTCCCTGTCCATCACCAACTCCCGGAGTTCACTCAGACTCACGTTCATCGAGTCAGTGATGCCATCCAGCCATCTCATCCTCTGTTGTCCCCTTCTCCTCCTGCCCCCAATCCCTCCCAGCATCAGGGTCTTTTCCAATGAGTCAACTCTTTGCATGAGGTGGCCAGAGTATTGGAGTTTCAGCTTTAGCATCATTCCTTCCAAAGAAATCCCAGGGCTGATCTCCTTTAGAAAGGACTGGTTGGATCTCCTTGCAGTCCAAGGGACTCTCAAGAGTCTTCTCCAATACCACAGTTCAAAAGCATCAATTCTTTGGCACTCAGCTTTCTTCACAGTCCAACTCTCACATCCATACATGACCACTGGAGAAACCATAGCCTTGACTAGATGGACATTTGTTGGCAAAGTAATGTCTCTGCTTTTGAATATGCTCTCTAGGTTGGTCATAAGTTTCCTTCCAAGGAGTAAGCGTCTTTTAATTTCATGGCTGCAGTCACCATCTGCAGTGATTTTGGAGCCCCCACAAATAAAGTCTGACACTGTTTCCCCATCCATTTCCCATGAAGTGATGGGACCAGATGCCATGATCTTTGTTTTCTGAATGTTGAGCTTTAAGCCAACTTTTTCACTCTCGACTTTCACTTTCATCAAGAGGCTTTTCAGTTCCTCTTCACTTAAGGGTGGTGTCATCTGCATATCTGAGGTTATTGATATTTCTCCTGGCAATCTTGATTCCAGCTTGTGCTTCTTCCAGCCCAGCGTTTCTCATGATGTACCCTACATATAAGTTAAATAAGCAGGGTGAGAATATACAGCCTTGGTGTACTCCTTTCCCTATTTGGAACCAGTCTGTTGTTCCATGTCCAGTTCTTTTTTTTTTTTTTTTTTTTTTTTTTAATGTCCAGTTCTAACTGTTGCTTCCTGACCTGCATATAGGTTTCTCAAGGGGCAGGTCAGGTGGTCTGGTATTCCCGTCTCTTTCAGAATTTTCCACAGTTTATTGTGATCCACACAGTCAAAGGCTTTGGCATAGTCAAGAAAGCAGAAATAGATGTTTTTTCTGGAACTCTCTTGCTTTTTCCATGATCCAGCGGATGTTGGCAATTTGGTCTCTGGTTCCTCTGCCTTTTCTAAAACCAGCTTGAACATCTGGAAGTTCATGGTTCATGAATCTTTGATCACTTCCTAAATGGGGACCTTTTTATCGAACCCTCAGTCCATGTTTTTGGTTTTTGTACAGTGGCACTCCATTTCCAGAAACCAACTTTATTTGTCTATTGCTGAAAATCTATTTGTCTATCACGTTTTGGTAACCCCAAAACATGATGCCTTCTAACTATGGTTTTACCTCATCTAATTGTTCTATGCCTCAGGAATATGTACAGAGTTTAGGTAATGTTGAACTGACAGTCAGGCTTGGTACCAGAGTTTGGTTGGCTGGAAATGGGCTCATATTAGTCTCTCTCCTTCTTTATGAAGTTTCAGGGTTTTTTTCAGTGCTGTCTTCAACTGAATATTTGGATTTCTTACTTGGTAACATAGGGCTCTAAGATACAGAAACAGGAAGTAGAAGCTACCTGTTACTTAAAGACTGGATCCAGAAACTGGCACAGCATCACTTTTCTGTATTCTCTTGATGAAGCAATCACAGAAACTGCCCAGATTCAAAAATGTATTTTTCAATGGGAGCATTATCAAGTAATCCATGGCTGTCATTAATCTGGACTTCCTAAGTGGTAGAGTGGTAAATAATCTGCCTGCCAATGGAGGAGAAGAGGGTTCGATCCCTGGGTCAGGAAGATGCCCTAGAGGAGGGCATGGCAACCCATGCCAGTATCCTTACCTGGAAAATCCCCTGATGGCCTACGGTGCATAGAGTCACAAAGAGGCAGACACAGCTGAGCAACTGAACACACATGCATTTTAATCTACCATAGGGAATGTTCAAATAACAATATGATTTCTAGCACAAACTTTTCAAATTGGATAGATTTAACTTGTATAGTCACAAGCCTATAAATAAAGGTGATGGTTTGGGTTATACATTTGCATATTGTTTATTGGAGAAGACTTGAAACATATTTTGATCCTTTGTTTTCTGTTTTTCAAAAGATTGATATGGTTTTGAAAAAAACCATAACTCCTAGGTAGTACACTTTGAAATTTCTGTTTTATTTGATTCTTGAATATTTACCAAATCATTTATCCTTAATATACCTTTTGTTCTTTGTCATTTTCTCTTTGTGTCTGTCCATTAATTAGAGGAAAACTTTCCCAAAAGTAAGAAATTACTCTGAAGGTCCAAGTTCATTTTGTCTGACTGTTTCATTTTTTATATTTTCAACTCCTATAAGTTTTTGCTAAAGCTGATGAATTTCATATGCTATTTTTGCTGCAAGCTAAGAGATGTTTTTGTCTCTTCCTAAAACTTTTGATCTGCTATATCTTGCCATGAAACCATCAAGCCTGATGGTTTATTAATTTATACATATTTTGTATAAATTTATACCATATACATATTTATACATATTGCTTTATTAATTTATACATATTTATTCCCTAAAAGATGGTAGGATAAAATTTTAAATTTCCTTCAACTCTTTACAGATTTTGCAATATTTGCATTTGCAGGATGCTAAAAAATATCTTTCCGTTTCTAATGTCTTCTAATAAGGAAACATTACTGTTTACTCTGTTTCTTCTGATACTTGAGCCTGATAACTATATAGCGAAGAAAAAAAAAAATATATATATATTGTACAGTAGAGGATCATATGTTTAACCTTATAAAAGAATAGTTTGCCTGACCAAAACTTTATTTTCAGATATTATTGATTTCTTTTTTGTCTTGAACCTTAGTTTATCCAATCTAGAAATTGTCAAAGATTCTTGACCCACTGCAATCCAGAAATATACTCAAACTGAGCAAAATACTTCAAAAGGAAGTAAGGCTTTGACCTCTTCTGAACTCTGTCCTATTTGAGGAATAAAGGCAAAGAACAGTCACAAAAATGTAGAAACACTGACAGAAGACCTGTGAAGTAAATCTCAACTCAAAAAAAATTCACTATTGATATGGAAAGTCCCTTTTTGTTGAATTTTTTCAAGTCTTCTATGGATTATCCCATTGTAAACTAGCATAACATTGTCAAGGACCAGAATAAACTGTTTTATGATTATTTCAGGCTATGAGATTGGGACTAGAGGAAGGACATAAAAGGCTAAACTGACTCTAAAAAACAGATGTCATAATTCCTGTTAAGGATTGTTCTCATTGGAAAAGAAAGGTCACTATTCCACTGGACTATTTTATGTTATCTCTTTCTTCTGACAACACACACACACACAAACACACAGACACACACACACACTTGAGTTGCTTAATGTAAAGAATAAAGAGTGTTTTTTCACTGTCATCAACACTAGACATTCATTAATGTATACTAAGTACACATTGTTGAAAACTCGGGATATACTGGTGTCAGGATACAAATTAAGACACATTAGTTGAGCATTTGCTGAGTGATCAGCCTTCTATTAGACATGTTTATTTGCATTATCCTTATTAGTTTGGGAATACCAGGCAGTTTACCAAATAAATAATAGAGATTATACATGACAAAATCTATAGTAATTCAAAAAAAGATCACCTTGATGAGTACCTACTCATAAAATATAGATTTTATAAGAAGAAAACTAGAAACATGTTTTATTTTATTTTTAAACTTTACAATATTGTATTGGTTTTGCTAAATATCGAAATGAATCTGACACAGGTATACATGTGTTCCCCATCCTGAACCCTCCTCCCTCCTCCCTCCCCATACCATCCCTCTGGGTCATCCCAGTGCACCAGCCCCACGCTTCCAGTATCGTGTATCAAACCTGGACTGGCGACTCATTTCATATATGATATTATACGTATTTCAATGTCATTCTTCCATATCATCCCACCCTCTCCCTCTCCCACAGAGTCCATAAGACTGTTCTATACATCAGTGTCTCTTTTGCTGTCTCGTATAGGGTTATTGTTGCCATCTTTCTAAATTCCATATATATGTGTTAGTATACTGTATTGGTGTTTTTCTTTCTGGTTTACTTCACTCTGTATAATAGGCTCCAGTTTCACCCACCTCATTAGTACTAGTTCAAATGTATTCTTTTTAATGGCTAATACTCCATTGGGTATATGTACCACAGCTGTCTTATCCATTCATCTGCTGATGGACATCTAGGTTGCTTCCATGTCCTGGCTATTATAAACAGTGCTGCGATGAACATTGGGGTACATGTGTCTCTTTCCCTTCTGGATCCCTCAGTATGTATGCCCAGCAGTGGGATTGCTGGATCATAAGGCAGTTTTATTTCCAGTTTTTTAAGGAGTCTCCACACTGTTCTCCATAGTGGCTGTACTAGTTTGCATTCCCACCAACAGTGTAAGAGGGTTCCCTTTTCTCCACACCCTCTCCAGCATTTATTGCTTGTAGACTTTTGGATCGCAGCCATTCTGACTGGCGTGAAATGGTACCTCTTAGTGGTTTTGATTTGCATTTCTCTGATAAGGAGTGATGTTGAACATCTTTCATGTGTTTGTTAGACATTTGTATGTCTTTTTTGGAGAAATGTCTATTTAGTTCTTTGGCCCATTTTTTGATTGGGTCATTTATTTTTCTGGAATTGAGCTGTAGGAGTTGCTTGTATATTTTTGAGATTAGTTGTTTGTCAGTTGCTTCATTTGCTATTATTGTCTCCCATTCTGAAGGCTGTCTTCTCACCTTGCTTATAGTTTCCTTTGTTGTGCAGAAGCTTTTAAGTTTAATTAGGTACCATTTGTTTATTTTTGCTTTTATTTTCAATATTCTGGGAGGTGGGTCATAGAGGATCCTGCTGTGATGTATGTCGGAGAGTGTTTTGCCTATGTTCTCCTCTAGGAGTTTTATAGTTTCTGGTCTTACGTTTAGATCTTTAATCCATTTTGAGTTTTGCCGGGGTCCAGCCCCGGTGGATCCAGGGAATTTGAAGCGGGGACAGCGTCAGCGAGGATCAGGAAACAACTGCTTAATTAAACGTTAATTAAGGATATAAAGGGTGGTGAAATAAGGATAGCTCAGTAGGAAAATTCAGTGAAGAAAAGAGGCTGAATAATTCAGCTAGAAGGTAAGAGAAAGAACGACATGGGGAGACCAAGTTTCGGTGAACAAGGCCCACACTTTATTTTCCAAAGTAGTTTTTATACCTTAAGTTATTCATGGGGGAAGGGGTAGAGTCATGCAGTAAGCCATGCTTTCTTCCTGCAAGCTTATCATATGCAAAAGTTTAGGTGATTTGCATCATCTTCTGGTCCAGAGGCCTGTTAACATTTTAAGACCCTTTCTTCAGAAAACTTATTTTTCTCTAAAGGTAATTAGTCAGGTGCCACCCTCCAAAAGCATTAAAGTTGCATTCCTATAGGGCAAAGGTGTGGTGGGCTATAACGAGAAAAAGAATTAACTCAAGGGTCCCAGGTTACAAACATTAAAGCTACTACTTACACCAATTATATTAATCAATACACTGCCAGGGACACAGCAGGTAAGGGATATGGAAACTTAGCAGCAAACATTGGCCCAACAAGTGAAAATCCCTTCACCAATACAATTTCTAATCAATCTTTTAACTGCTCAAAGGAATCTGTGTTTAGACAGTTTAGAATATCTCCTGCCTCTCACAGTTGGGAGGCTCTCAGCAATCACATGTGGCCGGAAAAACCTATTCAGGCAGGCTAGAGGACTTCCAAAGGAGTTTGTAGGTTGAAACACTATCACACCCAAGAACTTTATTAACTGGAGCTGTAAGTTAACTCTGTTTTTCAGAGAGAGGTAGTGGGGGACAGCCCCACGTAAAGTCAGAGGTGTAGGTGAGAGCACAAAGCAGAAAGTAGGCAGACTCTGGTTTTGGGGGTAGATGCTCGAGAATTTCCAGGGGGACTCCTGAGGCTCGATCCCGCCTTTGCATATGCCAAGCCTCCTTCCTCATGACCTTTGTCATGGGTGGAGCTCCTCACGCTGGCTCCCGGCAGTGATAGAATTCCAGTTGAGCTATTCCAGATCCTGAAAGATGATGCTGTGGAAAGTGCTGCACTCAGTATGCAATATGCACTCAATATGCAATATGCCAGCTCCTGGCAGAGTTTATTTTTGTGTATGGTGTTAGAAAGTGCTCTAGTTTCATTCTTTTACAAGTGGTTGACCACTTTTCCCAGCACCACTTGTTAAAGAGATTGTTTTTAATCCATTGTATATTCTTGCCTCCTTTGTCAAAGATAAAGTGTACATATGTGTGTGGATTTATCTCTGGGCTTTCTATTTTGTTCCATTGATCTATATTTCTGTCTTTGTGCCAGTACCATACTGTCTTGATAACTGTGGCTTTGTAGTAGAGCCTGAAGTCAGGTAGGTTGATTCCTCCAGTTCCATTCTTCTTTCTCAAGATAACTTTGGCTAGTCGAGATGTTTTGTATTTCCATACAAATTGTGAAATTATTTGTTCTAGCTCTGTGAAGAATGCTGTTGGTAGCTTGATAGGGATTGCATTGAATCTATAAATTGCTTTGGGTAGTATACTCATTTTCACTATATTGATTCTTCCAATCCATGAACATGGTATATTTCTCCATCTGTTAGTGTCCTCTTTGATTTCTTTCACCAGTGTTTTATAGTTTTCTATATATAGGTCTTTAGATTCTTTAGGTAGATATATTCCTAAGTATTTTATTCTTTCCGTTGCAATGCTGAATGGAATTGTTTCCTTAATTTCTCTTTCTGTTTTCTCATTATTAGTGTATAGGAATGCAAGGGATTTCTGTGTGTTGATTTTATATCCTGCAACTTCACTATACTCATTGATTAGTTCTAGTAATTTTCTGGTGGAGTCTTTAGGGTTTTCTATGTAGAGGATCATGTCATCTGCAAACAGTGAGAGCTTTACTTCTTCTTTTCCAATTTGGATTCCTTTTATTTCTTTTTCTGCTCTGATTGCTGTGGCCAAAACTTCCAAAACTATGTTGAATAATAATGGTGAAAGTGGGCACCCTTGTCTTGTTCCTGACTTTAGAGGAAATGCTTTCAATTTTTCACCAATGAGGATAATGTTTGCTGTGGGTTTGTCATATATAGCTTTTATTATGTTGAGGTATGTTCCTTCTATTCTTGCTTTCTGGAGAGTTTTTATCATAAATGGATGTTGAATTTTGTCAAAGGCCTTCTCTGCATCTATTGAGATAATCATATGGTTTTTATTTTTCAATTTGTTAATGTGGTATATTACATTGATTGATTTGTGGATATTGAAGAATCCTTGCATCCCTGGGATAAAGCCCACTTGGTCATGGTGTATGATCTTTTTAATGTGTTGTTGGATTCTGATTGCTAGAATTTTGTTAAGGATTTTTGCATCTATGTTCATCAGTGATATTGGCCTGTAGTTTTCTTTTTTTGTGGGATCTTTGTCAGGTTTTGGTATTAGGGTGATGGTGGCCTCATAGAATGAGTTTTGAAGTTTACCTTCCTCTGCAATTTTCTGGAAGAGTTTGAATAGGATAGGTGTTAGCTCTTCTCTAAATTTTTGGTAGAATTCAGCTGTGAAGCCGTCTGGACCTGGGCTTTTGTTTGCTGGAAGATTTTTTATTACAGTTTCAATTTCTGTGCTTGTGATGGGTCTATTAAGATTTTCTATTTCTTCCTGGTCCAGTTTTGGGAAGTTGTACTTTTCTAAGAATTTGTCCATTTCTTCCATGTTGTCCATTTTATTGGCATATAATTGTTGCTGGTAGTCTCTTATGATCCTTTGTATTTCTGTGTTGTCTGTTGTGATCTCTCCATTTTCATTTCTAATTTTGTTGATTTGATTTTTCTCCCTTTGTTTCTTGATGAGTCTGGCTAATGGTTTGTCAATTTTATTTATCCTTTCAAAGAACCAGCTTTTGACTTTTTTGATTTTTGCTATGGTCTCTTTTGTTTCTTTTGCATTTATTTCTGCCCTAATTTTTAACATTTCTTTCCTTCTACTAACCCTGGGGTTCTTCATTTCTTCCTTTTCTAGTTGCTTTAGGTGTAGAGTTAGGTTATTTATTTGACTTTTTTCTTGTTTCTTGAGGTGTGCCTGTATTGCTATGAACTTTCCCCTTAGGACTGCTTTTACCGTGTCCCACAGGTTTTGGGTTGTTGTGTTTTCATTTTCATTCGTTTCTATGCAAATTTTGATTTCTTTTTTGATTTCCTCTGTGATTTGTTGGTTATTCAGCAGCGTGTTGTTCAGCCTCCATATGTTGGAGTTTTTAATAGTTTTTCCCCTGTAATTGAGATCTAATCTTACTGCATTGTGGTCAGAAAAGATGCTTGGAATGATTTCTATTTTTTTGAATTTATCAAGGCTAGCTTTATGGCCCAGGATGTGATCTATCCCGGAGAAGGTTCCATGTGCGCTTGAGAAAAAGGTGAAATTCATTGTTTTGGGATGAAATGTCCTATAGATATCAGTTAGGTCTAACTGGTCTACTATATCGTTTAAAGTTTGTGTTTCCTTGTTAATTTTCTGTTTAGTTGATCTATCCATAGGTGTGAGTGGGGTATTCAAGTCTCCCACTATTATTGTGTTATTGGTAATTTCTCCTTTCATACTTGTTAGCATTTGTCTTACATATTGCGGTGCTCCCGTGTTGGGTGCATATATATTTATAATTGTTATATCTTCTTCTTGGATTGATCCTTTGATTATTATGTAGTGACCGTCTTTGTCTCTTTTCAGAGCCTTTGTTTTAAAGTCTATTTTACCTGATATGAGTATTGCTACTCCTGCTTTCTTTTGGTCCCTATTTGCATGGAAAATCTTTTTCTAGCCCTTTACTTTCAATCTGTATGTGTCCCCTGTTTTGAGGTGGGTCTCTTGTAGACAGCATATGTAGGGGTCTTGTTTTTGTATCCATTCAGCCAGTCTTTGTCTTTTGGTTGGGGCATTCAACCCATTTACGTTTAAGGTAATTACTGATAAGTATGATCCCGTTGCCATTTGCTTTATTGTTTTGGGTTCAAATTTATACACCGTTTTTGTGTTTCCTGTCTAGAGACTATCCTTTAGTATTTGTTGGAGAGCTGGTTTGGTGGTGCTGAATTCTCTCAGCTTTTGCTTCTCTGTAAAGCTTTTGATTTCTCCTTCATATTTGAATGAGATCCTTGTTGGGTACAATAATCTGGGCTGTAGGTTATTTTCTTTCATCACTTTAAGTATGTCTTGCCATTCCCTCCTGGCTTGAAGAGTTTCTATTGAAAGATCAGCTGTTATCCTTATGGGAATTCCCTTGTGTGTTATTTGTTGTTTTTCCCTTGCTGCTTTTAATATTTGTTCTTTGTGTTTGATCTTTGTTAATTTGATTAATATGTGTCTTGGGGTGTTTCGCCTTGGGTTTATCCTGTTTGGGACTCTCTGGGTTTCTTGGACTTGAGTGATTATTTCCTTCCCCATTTTAGGGAAGTTTTCAACTATTATCTCCTCAAGTATTTTCTCATGGTCTTTCTTTTTGTCTTCTTCTTCTGAGACCCCTATGATTCGAATGTTGTAGCATTTAATACTGTCTTGGAGGTCTCTGAGATTGTCCTCATTTCTTTTAATTCGTTTTTCTTTTTTCCTCTCTGATTTATTTATTTCTTCCATTCTATCTTCTAATTCACTAATCCTATCTTCTGCCTCTGTTATTCTACTATTTGTTGACTCCAGAGTGTTTTTTATTTCACTTATTGCATTATTCATTATATATTGACTCTTTTTTATTTCTTCTAAGTCCTTGTTAAACCTTTCTTGCATCTTCTCAATCCTTGTCTCCAGGCTATTTATCTGTGATTCCATTTTGATTTCAAGATTTTGGATCAATTTCACTATCATTATTTGGAATTCTTTATCAGGTAGATTCCCTATCTCTTCCTCTTTTGTTTGGTTTGGTGGGCATTTATCCTGTTCCTTTATCTGCTGGGTATTCCTCTGTCTCTTCATCTTGTTTAAATTGCTGAGTTTGGGGTGTCCTTTCTGTATTCTGGCAGTTTGTGGAGTTCTCTTTATTGTGGCATTTCCTCGCTGTGTGTGGGTTTGTACAGGTGGCTTGTCAAGGTTTCTTGGTTAGGGAAGCTTGTGTCGGTGTTCTAGTTGGTGGAGCTGTATTTCTTCTCTCTGGAGTGCAATGAAGTGTCCAGTAATGAGTTATGAGATGTCTATGGTTTGGGGGTGACTTTGGGCAGCCTGTATCTTGGAGCTCAGGGCTGTGTTCCTGTGTTGCTGGAGAATTTGCTTGGTATGTCTTGCCCTGGAACTTGTTGGCCCTTGTGTGGTGCTTGGTTTCAGTGTAGGTATGGAGGCGTTTGATGAGCTCCTGTCAATTAATGTTCCCTGGAGTCAGGAGTTCCCTGGAGTCAGGGTTTGGACTTAAGCCTCCTGCTTCCAGTTATCTGTCTTATTTTTACAGTATTTCAAAACTTTTCCTTCTATACAGCACCATTGATAAAACATCTACGTTAAAGATGAAAAGGTTCTTCACCGTGAGGGTCAAGAGGCTCACAGTGTTACACGTAGAAGAGAAGAGGGAGGAGGGAGTTAGAGGTGACCCAAATGAGATGAGGTGAAATCAATAGAGGAGAGAGTGGGCTAGCCAGTAATCACTTCCTTATGTGCACTCCACAACTGGACCACTCAGAGATGTTCACAGAGTTATACCGAGAAGAGAAGAAGGAGGAAGGAGACAGAGGTTGCCAGGAGGATAAAAGGGGGGAATGAAAAGGAGGGAGACAGATCCAGCCAGTAATCAGTTCCCTAAGTATTCTCCACCATCTGGAACACACAGAAATTCACAGAGTTGGGCAGAGTAGAGAGGGGTTAGGGAGGAGACACAGGCGATCTGGTGGAGAAAAAGGAGAGTCCAAAAGGATAGAGAGAAGTCAAGCCAGTAATCTCGCTCCCTAGTGAAAAATGGGTACTGAAGATTGGGTTCTTAAAGGTACAAAATTGGTAACAAATACATAAAAGCAAAAATTACAAATCTAGAGTAGAGTTTGGATTTTCAAAAATACAATGTTAAAGAAAAGAAGAAGGAAAAGAAAGAGAGAAAAAACAAACAAACAAACAAACAAAATTGCAAAAATTATAAAGAAAATATAGGTACAAAATTGATAACAAATGCCAAAAAGCAAAAGTTAAAAATCTAGAGTAGAGTTTGGAATTTCAAAAATACAATGTTAAAAAAAAGAAGAAGAAAAAGAAAGAAAGAAAAAAACAAAAACAATGTCACAAAAATTATAAAGAAAATATAGGTACAAAATTGATAACAAATACCAAAAAGCATAAATTAAAAATCTAGAGTAGAGTTTTGAATTTCAGATATACAATGTTATATAAAAGAAGAAGAGAAAGAAAGAGAAGGAGAAAAAAAAGGTCACAAACATTATTAAAAAAAAATATATATATATATAGGTACAAAATTGATAACAAATACCAAAAAGCTGAAATTAAAAATCTAGAGTAGAGATTGGAATTTCAAAAATATAATGTTAAGGAAAAGAAGAAGAAAAAAAAAAAACAAGGTCGCCAAAATTATAAAAAATATATATATGAAGTTTGATTAAAAAAAAATAGGGTCTTTTTTTTTTTTTTGCCAAGTAATAGTAGGTTATAAAAGTGAAAATTAAAGGAATAATAGAGGACTTAAAATTTTTTTTAAAAAATTAAAAAAAACAAAAGAATGATCGTAAAAATATTAAAAATATATCTAGGACTTTCTCTGGTTTTGTTGTGGGTGTTGTGGGTTCAGTTCATTTTTGGCTAGTTCCTTGGTTCAACTTATATTTCTCAAGATCTATAGGCCCCTTCCTATGTATTCAGTACTAACCACAGGGTTTTAATCTATTGCCTGTAGCTTCCAAGGCGGTTCCCTCTGTTATAGCTTCTTCTGTTTGCTGGTCTCTTCAGTGTCTGGTTTCCGCCCTGACACAAAGGGGACAGTGGTGGACACTTTTTTTTTTTTTAGGCTCACTTGTTCAGTCGCGCTGTGGGGAGGGAGGGATGCTGCAAACAAATAACACTGGCGTGTGCTCGCAGTGCCTCAGCCACACTGGGTCTGCCCCCGCTCACGGTGCGTGTAGCCTCCCTGCCCACACTGCTCAGGCTCTAGGTTGCTCCACCGTGAACCACCCGTGGCCGGCCCTGGGTTCCTGCACCTCCCAGGTCCAAGCCACTCAGGTTCAGGCACTCAGGTAGCCCTCAGAGGCGCAGACTTGGTTGGGCCTGCATTTTGTGCCCTTCCCAGGTCCGAGCAGCTCAGGTGATGAGGTGTTTGGCAAGCGCGATTGCTACAACTTACTGCCTCCCTGCCACTCGGTTATCTAGGTGTACAACCGGCGCACCTTCTCAGGCGGATGTTGACCGTCCAGACCTCCAAGAAGTTTTAGTTAGCAAAGAAGCCTGCTTACAGTTTTATAGATAATGTCTCTCTGGGGCTGCGATTGCCCCCGTCTGGCTCTGGCTGCCTGTCACCGGAGGGGGAAGGTCCGCAGCCGGCTATCTCTGTTCAGTCCTTTGTTCCCTGTGCGGGCCTGGCAGTGTCTTATATTAGGGCTGGCTTTTCGCGTGGTAGATATCCCACAGTTTGGTTTGCTAGCCCAAATTATTTCGCTCAGATAGCACTCAGGGTGTTCAGGCCAGATCCTTACTCTAAACGATGCAGCCCGCACTGCGCCTCCCTGCCCAGCCCCCGCTTGCTAGCGGCGTGTGCAGGTGTCTACGCTGCTTCTCCACTGGGGGAGTTACCGTAAGTCTCGCAATCTGCAGGTTTTAATTGTTTATTTATTTTTCCTCCCTGTTACGTTGCCCTCTGTGCTTCCAAGGCTCGGCACAGATTCAGCAGTGAGAAGGTTTCCTGGTGTTTGGAAACTTCTCTTTTTTTAAGACTCCCTTCCCAGGATGGAATTCTGTCCCTCCCTCTTTTGTCTCTTTCTTTGTCTTTTATAATTTTTTTCCTACCTCCTTTCGAAGACTTGGGTTGCTTTTCTGGGTGCCTGATGTCCTCTGCTGGCATTCAGAAGTTGTTTTGTGGAATTTACTCCACGTTTAAATGTTTTCTTGATGAATTTGTGGGGGAGAAAGTGTTCTCCCCATTCTACTCCTCTGCCATCTTAGCTCCTCCTCTAGAAACATGTTCTTTTCACAAAATACTGAACTGAAGGAAATGACTTAGTTTAACCCCAAAACAACCAGATATAGGTATGCATTATTTTTTGAAGAAAGACTAAGGCCAAGAGAGATTCTTCATATTATACCACCCAATTTTTCCTTCTTCTACAACCTAAGGAACTCTTCTCTCCCAGGTGAGTCATTAAGACAATGGTCTTTGGAAGAAGACTATGTCATCCCTGGGTAACTATCCTTGTCTAGAGATGGGAGAGTGGGTGAAGTAACAAATTCAAACTCAACAGTTCTGAGTTGTACTCTCATTTTTATCTATGCACATTATTTTTGTGCACAATCATCCTTCTTCTTTTTTTAATCATATAATGTACTCAAATTGGCTCATATTTTACAACTACCTTTGTTGCTAGAGCAAGAACATTTTAATATACCACAATAGAACAAATTATGACCCACAAGTGAAACTTGATCATTTTTAAACAATCTACATTTACATATTTTTTATATATTTCAGATGATTGAAAAAGTAAACAAAAAATAGTATTTCATGATACTTGAGAATTTGTGAAATTCAAATTTTATTGCCCACATATAAAGGGTTTTCCTGGAGCAAGACCATGCTCGTTTGTTTACCTGTGGTCAATGGCTACCTTTGTTTTCCTCCAGTGGAGTGGAGTAGTTGAGACTAAGGCATATGGTCCACAAAGCCATATTTCTATATTTAATATCTGACCCATTACAGGAAAGTTTGCTGACCATTGTAACACATGTTCAAGTGATTCTTTCAGAATTAAAAATTATCTTAAACAAATGTACATTGTAAACCCAGATAGTGGAAGGCTTTGATGAACTTGGGTAGAGGGTGCTCTCAGGCACGGAACTAATTCTTGTACTTTGTGAACACAACATCCACTGATAATGACTTTGTAATCAATATATTTTCCAATCACATGCAAACGGTGAAAAGATGGTTTAAGATATAGAGCAGATTCCTGTCAAAGTTTCCATTTGATTCTGTATACAGTGACCAAATGTAAGGAATCAATAAGACTTATAAATTCAGGGACAGGAGATATTTATTGCCAATAGGTTTGCAGCAGATTTCCTATAAACATGGATGTCAATGGAAAACAATGATACTTACTTAAAAAAAAAAAAAAAAGTCTTTTAACTGATGATTTCAAGACATTGTTTTAAAAAGCTTTAAAACTCCCCTGTTTTGGGTAGCGTATTTTATCCACTGGCATAAATAGAATGCCTTCCTTTTAGTTCATTTCCATAAGTAGGTTGCTTCCTGAAAGTTTTCCTGATTTATCAATCCTTGATCTTTAAAAATTATCTTATTTCCAACAGTATTAAGCTTCTAATCTTCGCTTCCTGAAAGAATTTTTCTGTTGGAAAAGATATTCATGGGATATCCAGATAGCAAATAGCCACCAAATTCACTTTGGACTTTTCAGCTCACACCGTGTCAAACCATTTTAAAAGGGCAGGTTACCAAACACCTTGGAAAGTAGGACCCAGACAATATCAAGGTGACATTTTTAGCACAAAGAAAGTAGTGCAGTGATTTTGCATATTAAAACCACTTATGAAAGCTTGTTGTGATGTACTTCCAGCCTCTGAACAAAATCAAGAAAAACAAGTGACAGCAATTGCTTCCCAGGTGGTGCAGTGGTAAGGAATCCATCTGTGAATATAGAAGACACAAGAGACAAGGGTTCAATTCTTGGGTTAGGAAGATCACCTGGAGTAGGAAATAGCAACCCACTCCAAATTTCTTGCCTGGAAAATTTCATGGACAGAGGGGTCTGGCAGGATACAGTCCATGAGGTCGCAAAGAGTTGGACACATGAGTGTCTGAGCGTGAGCACAAGCAAGTCAGCTCAACTATTCTAAGCTAAATCAAATCACCACAGTATATCATCATGATGTGAAGATGTTGTAGAGTAATACAAATCATTTCACCATATTTTCATCTTATTCATTTCAAGCTAGGTGAGTTACCTCTCAGTTATTCACTTATTCCATCATCCATGCATTGTCTACTGTTGTTTCTTGTGCCTGGAATTGTTCTCAATTTGTCCTTTCTTATAATAGTCAGCAAAATGACTCTCAGACATTTGGGAACAGATAAGGATTATAAAAACCAGTACCAAATGGTAAACCAAATTAGCAATTTTTTAGTTCAGGTACAAAACACAATGAATATAATCTTGAGTAAAAATTTTATAATAACATAAAATGACATAAGACAAATTTAGACATGAGAAGGAATTGGAGAAGCTCACAGACTCATTTCAGAAACATAACCAAGAAAGTCATAAGGAAAGCTACAGCAGAGTAAAAAGGACTTGAAGTTCACACATAGAGTGTAGACTATCCATCTACATGTAGAATCTAAAATAAGACACAGATTAATTTACTCACAAAATGGAATCACAGACATAGCGAATAGACTTCTGGTTGCCAAGGGGTAAAGTGGAGGAGGGATGGATTGGGAGTTTGGGATTAGCAGACACAAACAAGTATGTATAGAATGGATAAACAGCAAGGTCCTACTGATTAGTATAGGGAACTATATTCAATATCCCATGATAAACCATAACAGAAAATCATATGTATATGTGGGTCAATTTTCTGTACAGCACAAATTAGCATTGTTGTAAATCAACTATACTTGAATAAAATTTAGAAGAAAAAAAATAAAAGGAATACAGTTTCTCCCTATTTAACTTCCCTCTATGGGCTTAAAAAATTCTAGCTGACAAATTTTTTTGAGATTTCTGTCACATATTTATACTAAGGTAAACATTAAGTTTAAATTATCTTCTTCTAGTAGTCTTGACAATGTTCTTTCCCCTTATATGTCACAAGATGCTCTCACCTTCCAGTTGGCTGACAGTGATGGAATAACTTTTATGCAGTAACTGCTTTTCTGTGAATTTTAGAAGGAACAACATGGTATTGTCATTGTGATTTTATTATGTTATTATGCTGTTTGTCAGAGGTGGCTCCCAATATGATCCCTGAGTCAGGGTATTCATGTCCTCTGCAATTCTCCACCCTTAAGTATGGGCTAGACCTGGTGACTTACTTCTAATGCATAGAATGTGGTAAAAGTGATGTGATGCTACATCACATGTAATGTGATTCACATATGATGAATCATATGTGAATGTGATATGATCACAATGTGATACATCATATGTGATTCAGCTATATAAGACTAGGGCTTCCATTCTCCTGGTAGACTTGCTATCTTGCTGGCACTGATAAAGCCAGCTATCATCTTATAGAGGCCCACATGGTAAGGAACTAGGGCAACCTCTAGCCAATAGCCAGCAAAGAACTGAAGCCTTGAATCATAGTCTTCAAAGAACAGACTCTCCCTAGCAACCAGATCAGTGAGCTTGGGAATAGATCTTTCTGCAGATGCAACCCAGATACATGCAGACATAAAGTACTTCTTGGGCCCTGCCCTAAAAGGGATTAAACCTACCATCATTATTCCCTTTCAGTGTTATTCCTCAGGGAAAGGCAGCATTCATTTTAGAAAAAAACTGTTTCTAAAATAAAAGCTACATCCCCACCATTTGCCCCTTAAATTGTATCTGAATGTATCATTCAGATTTTGTGCTTTTTCTTTTACTTCTTTTGGTCTTATTCTGCATTTCTCAAGGCCAGGAAATTCTGTGCTGTCTGCCTTGGATCTTGCCCTAAACTCTTAATTTTGCATCAGTCTTAGTCCTCTCTCTAGGACTTATGAGCATCTCAGAAGGTACAGGAGACAAGCCTAGGTGGAACCCTTAGCTGGTCTTTGGAACAAGGGCCATTGTGCTGACTGAGAATTTTCTAGTTTACACTCTACTCAGAAGGTTGTCAAAAATGATTAAATTCTGGGTTGGACCTCTGTTTCTTACTTTTTGTGAATCATTTTAATTCCTGTAGCTATACCTTCATTTTATGGAAGAAATAGTTCCCTCAAGCTATCAATTTTGGTAAATTGGCTCATATTTTGTTGCTCTGTGAAAATTAACTCTGCAATACATTCTTTTGGGAATTCTACCTAATGAACAATTATATCCAATTTATTTTGTGTTTAACAGCCAATGAAATAGTTGGGGAATCTAGTTACTAAACAAATAGACCTCCAAATAAATGCTAGCTTATCATGATAAAAGATGTAGGCAGGAGACCGGTGCAGGTGTTCTGGGTCTGCAGGTGGATTTCCTCTGAGCTGTGAACCAGAGGCCGAGGAGTCTTGTACCCCTTAGTTCCACCTTCTCCTATTTTTTGGGGGGTTCTGTAATAAACGCCAGTCAGTGGTAGGTATGAGACTGGAAAGAAGGCATGCCTGCATTCCACTTCTAGCCACATGGTAATCCTTGCATGTAAGAGGGCTGGGGAATACTCCAGCTGGGCATCTGCCTCCTGCTACAACTCACTATGCAAAGGAAAAAAAAAAAAAAAAAAGAATGGGAAATATAAATATTTGGAGGTTACCTAACTTTTTATGCCACTCTATAATTTCTCATATTTTTTTTTCCTTTGTAACTCATTAAAATTTGCCTTACAAAACTAGTACTTAATTGCACAGCTTCTTATATTGGATTCTAATCATTTGGGGACAGTTGGCTGTTTCTATAGAAAATTAAAAGCAGCTGTAAAGCAAGGGCCATGATAACCTTTAGAGAATCACTCTAGGTACCTAAGGCGGTCCTGGGTTTGGTGAAGGCAGTTTCTATTCCTGATGGAGGAGCCCTGTTCTATCAAATCCCTATTGTTTACATCATGTACTAGGGCTCAATGGCAAAATGGCAGCTCTGACTATATTATGGCTAACATATTCTGTTCGTTCTAACTAAAGAATTAATTGGACTCTTCTCATAAACCTTAGGTTCACCTATGGTGGGATTCAGATATTCAGGATTTCTATAATTCCAAGGCTGAAACTGTTATAAACATTTGCTTAAGTTTTTAAGCTTAAGTTTTAAAGTATAGGAATAGCACATAAAGTCTTTGTGCTTGTTGTAGTTGTGACTCCATTTTCTTTTGTCTTAAAACAACAACAACAACAACAACAACAACAACAAATGCCTTAAGTAGAACAGAGGGAAAATTTCTGAATTGTGTTAACAATGTTACTACCAGATATATTTTGCATTTGTATAGTGCTTGTAGAATCCCAGGGATGGGGGAGCCTGCTGCGCTGCCATCTCTGGGGTTGCACAGAGTCGGACACGACTGAAGCTACTTAGCAGTAGCAGCAGCGGTGCTTGTAGAGTTTGTTTTATTTTTCAAAACACTTCCATAGTGTTTATCATACTTAGTTTTAGTCTTGTTTATTAAAATTTCTGTCAGTTTTATATCAACTGCATTTTTATTTAAAGTTATGTTTTATTATGAATATATTTATATTTAATTATATGTAGTTTTAAAAATTATCTGGTGATAGAAAAGATGGGTATTTCTATCTCTTATATAGCATAAAGATATTTTAACCCAGTGTGGACAAATCAGTTTCTTGTATTAGTATAAATTAGCATTAACACTAGGACTTGAATGAATGTTTTGGGATTACAGTCCATTTTTTAAACAAAATGCAACAAATTTCAAACTCTTTGACAGGAGGAAAGTTTGTCTTTCAATTTTCATTACTTTTTTGTACTTTGAAGAAACTGTTTTAATTCAAGAATCTGTGCGTACAAAGCCAGTGGTATAAGTGATTAGAGTTTAGCATGGCTTCCTTTTATTTCATTTTTACCTTTCCCCCTCATAAGCACACAGTGAAGACATCTCTCATTGTATTGCTTTAGAATTATCTCTTAACAGACAATTTCTGCAGTTACAAGGAAACCATGAGTGTATCCTGTGATATTCATAACCCAGAAGTTTCTTGCTGCACTATAGGATGGTTCATAGGTTTCTCTTTTTGACCTGAATGCTAAGACTGGGGATGTGTCCTATATTTTAGTATCCATTAGAACTTTGTTATGAGAATTTGGTTCAAATTTGGATGTTTTCTCTCGCTTTTCAAATTGCAAGTATTTTTGCTTAATGAATGTCATGTATTTACTCTTCCTTTGTGGAGTAAGACTTGTCTTTAATGTTTTAAAATTAAATTGCTTGAGTTTCAAGAGTCTTAGCTTATTAATTAGTCTTCTAGGATTCAGTGGTCAAGGTTGTATTCCCTCAAGCTGGTCCCTTCACCATTTTAGAAGCAGTAGTTTTATTCTCCTCTCAGCCTTCATTTTCCAAACCAAGTCCCTAACTCTTTAGTCTGTTCCTCTGAGGATACACTACACACATAAATCAGGCTTCCAAGGAAGCTAAAAGAGGTAATTATTATTTGCATTTTGGGCATTTAAAAACTCAAAGCTCAGAGGTGAGGATACTTAATTCTAGCTATTTCACCAGATTATAAATTTCTCCTGGGAATACAGCTCCTTCTGTTTGTTTTACCTACATCTCTACTCCTTAGGATTCTAGTGATGCAACCATACAGATAACCCTAACTCTAGGGCTCTAAATAAGAAATAGACCAGTACCCATCAATTTGCTAGTCTCAATTCTGGTTTCTAGGTCTCTCATGTCAAGAACAGTTGCTGCTGCTGCTAAGTCACTTCAGTTGTGTCCGACTCTGTGTGACCCCATAGATGGCAGCCCATCAGGCACCCATGTCCCTGGGATTCTCCAGGCAAGAACACTGGAGTGGGTTGCCATTTCCTTCTCCAATGCATGAAAGTGAGAAGTGAAAGTGAAAAGTGAAAGTGAAGTTGCTCAGTCATGTCCAACTCTTAGCGACCCCATGGACTGCAACCTACCAGGCTCCTCCATCCATGGGATTTTCCAGGCAAGAGTACTGGAGTGGGGTGCCATTGCCTTCTCCGTCAAAAACAGTAGACTTGTGTTATTATTTAGGGGATTACTTTACCAAAAGACAGTCTGTTTAGATCACTAAGGCAAGAAATATACTTTTACTTTCTATATTACAAAATTATTTCAGTCTGAATGATATGGATCCATGCTTACTTCTTTAAAAAATAATAATTAATTTTAATTGGAGTCTAATTTTTTTACATATTGTGATGGTTTTTGCCAGACATCGACATGAATCAGCCACAGGTGCACATGTGTCCCCTCATCCTGGGACAATCCAGGTAGAATAAGAAAAATCATCTGTCCCAAATTGAATGGTTTCCTATGGCTTAGATGATACCAAAGGACAAATCAGAAGTTTTCTAAAGGTCTTTTTCAGAGTTTAAATCAAATTTAAGCTTTTTTTCTTCTTCTTCTTCTTTGGCCTTAAAGTTACATTTTAATTACAGTGCAATAATTTGAGGAACATTGGTAATAGGGAAAACTTTTAGACCTTTTGTTCTTTAGTGCAGTCAAGGGAAACCTCATTAGAGAGGATTTTCTTAGTTAGCAGGGCTTCGAGGTTAATGAGCTGTGAGTGATAATATATAGTAGTAATCCCTCCTGGCACTAACAGGTTGTATTTTATACATTCCTTAATCTCAACAGGAAAGGAGGTGATGGAGAGGGTGAGAAGGAAACCAATTTAAGGGGCTTGGGGATATTCAAAAAATCCCACTCCTGGTATGAATCATAATTGAAAACTTCACATGTTCAAACCTGAATAGCTAAAAGATGAGTGGATAGAAACATTTCTCCATAAACTGATTTCAGTGAAAAAAAATGATGATGTGTTGTGGTTTCTCAAGATGAACTGAATGACATTCTCCAAAGTTTGGTATCCCAGGGGCAAAGTTTATTTTCCTGTCACAAGAAGGGGCCAACAAAGTTTGGAGTCATAAGTTTGGATCAGTCTGATAGAGACAAGAAATAGGGTGCAATTTATAAGGAGATGTCCTGAACTGGATGCAATTTGAAAGGGGGTTACAGTTAACACATTTTAACTCTAAAATAGATTAGCTCTCAAATGAGAGTTTTATCAAATAATCTTATTTTTAGTGTCAGCACAGTGGTCATTAATAACCTTTTTTGTTCATCACATTTGGTACTTTCTTTGTTATCGGGGACCCTCTAGAAATCAGCTCAAATCATCAGTTCAGTTCAGTTCAGTCACTCAGTGGTGTCCAACTATTTATGACCCCATGGACTGCAGCATGCCAGGCCTCTATGTACATCTCCAACCCCTGGAGTTTACTCAAACTTATGTCCATTGAGTTGGTGATGCCATACAATCATCTTATCCTCTGTCGTCCCCTCTTATTCCTGCCTTCAATCTTTCCCAGCATCAGGGTCCTTTCAAATGAGTGAGCTCTTCCCATCAGGTGGCCAAAGGAATGAAGTTTCAGCTTCATCATAAGTCCTCCAAATGAATATTCAGGACTTATTTCACTTAGGATGGACTGGTTGGACGTCCTTGAAGTCTAAGGGACACTCAAGAGTCTTCTCCAACAACACAGTTAAAAGCATCAATTCTTTGGTGCTCAGCTTTCTTTATAATCCAACTCTCACACCCATACATGACTACTGGAAAAACCATAGCCTTGACTAGAAAGACATTTGTTGGCAAAGTAATGTCTCTACTTTTTAACATGCTGCCTAGGTTGGTCATAACTGTCTTTCCAAGGAGAAAGTGTCTTAATTTCATGGCTTTAGTCACCATCTGCAGTGATTTTGGAGCCCCCAAAATAAAGTCTGCCACTGTTTCCAATGTTTCCCCATTTATTTGCCAGGAAGTGATGGGACTGGATGCCATGATCTTAGTTTTCTGAATGGTGAGCTTTAAGCCAACATTTTCACTTTCCTCTTTCACTTTCATCAAGAGGCTCTTTTGTTCTTCTTCACTTTCTGCCATAAGGATGGTATCATCTGCATATCTGAGGTTTTTGGTATTTCTACCAGCAATCTTGATTCCAGCTTGTGCATCATCCAGCCCAGTGTTTCTCATGATGTACTCTGTATATAAGTTATAAAAGCAGGGTGACAATATATAGCCTTGATGTACTCCTTTTCCTATTTGGAACCAGACTGCTGTTCAATGTCCAGTTCTAAATTTTGCTTCCTGACCTGCATACAGATTTCTCAAGAGGCAGGTCAGGTGGTCTGATATGCCCATCTCTTGAAGAATTTTCCAGTTTATTGTGATGCACACAGTCAAAGGCTTTGGCATAGTCAATAAAGCAGAAATAGATGTTTTCTTGGAACTCGTGCTTTTTTGGTGATTCAGCGGATGTTGGCAATTTGACCTCTGATCCCTCTGCCTTTTCTAAATCCAGCTGGAACATCTGGAAGTTCACGGTTCACTTACTGTTGAAGCCTGGTTTGGAGATTTTTGAGCATTACTTTACCAGCGTGTGAGATGAGTGCAATTGTGCAGTAGTTAGAGCATTCTTTGGCAATGCCTTTCTTTGGCATTGGAATGAAAACTGACCTTTCTCAGTACTGTGCCCACTGCTGAGTTTTACAGATTTGCTGGCATATTGAGTGTAGCACTTTCACAGCATCATTTTTAGGATTTGAAGTAGCTCAACTGGAATTCCATCACCTCCACTAGCTTTGTTCATAATGATGCTTCCTAAGGCCCACTTGACTTCACATTCTAGGATGTCTGGCTCTAGGTGAATGATCACATCATCGTCATTATCTAGGTCATGGAGACCTTTTTTGTACAGATCTTCTGTCTATTCTTGCAAACTCTTCTTAATATCTTCTACTTCTGTTAGGTCCATGCCATTTCTGTCCTTTATTGAACCCATCTTTGCATGAAATGTTTCCTTCGTATCTCTAATTTTCTTGAAGAGATCTCTAGTCTTTCCCATTTTATTGTTTTCCTCTATTTCTTTGCATTGATCACTGAGGATGGCTTTCTTATATCTCCTTGCTATTCTTTGGAACTCTGAATTCAGATGGGTATAGAAAAGGAGAAAATTCCTTTTCTTCTTTGGTTTTCACTTCTTTTCTAATGACAGCTGTTTATAAGTCCTCCTCAGACAGCCATTTTGCTTTCTTGCAGGTAAATAGCAAGGAGTGAACACACCTCCACCCATCAACAGAAAATGGGATTAAAGACTTACTGAGCATGGCCCTGCCCATCAGAACAAGACCCAGCTTCCCACTCAATCAGTCTCTCCCATCAGGAAGCTTCCATAAGTTTCTTATACTTCTCCATCAGATGGCAGGCAGAATGAAAACCATAGTTATAGAAAAGTAACTATTTGAATCACATTGGCCACAGCCTTGTCTAACTCAGTGAAACTATGAGCAATGCTGGGTAGGGCCACCCAAGATGGACAGGTTGTGTTGGAGAGTTCTGACAAAATGTGGTCCACTGGAGAAGGGAATGGCAAACCACTTCAGTGTTCTTGCCTTGAGAACCCCTAGAACAGTATGAAAAGGCAAACAGATAGGACACTGAAAGATAAACTCCACAGGTCAGTAGGTGGCCAATATGCTACTGGAGATCAGTTGAGAAATAACTCCAGAAAGAATGATGAGACAAAGCCAAAGCAAAAACAACACCCAGTTGTGGATGTGACTGGTGATAGAAGCAAGGTCCAGTGCTGTAAAGAGCAATATTGCATAGGAACCTGGGATGTTAGGTCCATGAATCAAGGCAAGTCACACAGGAGATGGCAAGTGTGAACATCAACAATTTAGGAATCAGTGAACTGAAATGGTCTGGAATGGGTGAATTTAACCCATATGACCATTATATCTACTACTGTGGGCAAGCATCACTTAGAAGAAATGGAGTAGCCATCATAGTCAACAAGAGTCCAAAATGCAGTACTTAGATGCAATCTCAAAAATGACAGAAACCATTCAATATCATGGCAATCCAAGCCTATGCCCCTACCAGTAATGCTGAAGAAGCTGAAGTTGAATGGTTCTATGAAGACCTACAAGACCTTTTAGAACTAATACCCAAAATAGATATCCTTTTCATTATAGGGGATTGGAATGCAAACGTAGGAAGTCAAGAAACACCTGGAGTAACAGGCAAATTTGGACTTGGAGTACAGAATGAAGCAGGGCAAGGCTAATAGTTTCACCAAGAGAATGCACCCGTCATAGCAAACACCCTTTTCCAACAACACAAGGGAATACTCTACACATAGACATCACCAGATAGTCAACACCAAAATCAGATTCATTATATTATTTGCAGCCAATGATGGAGAAACTCTATACAGTCAGCAAAAACAAGACTGGGAGCTGACTGTGGCTCAGAGCATGAACTCATTATTACCAAAATGAGACTTAAATTGAAATAAATAGGGAAAACCACTAGACCATTCAGGTATGACCTAAATCAAATCCCCTACGATTATACAGTGGAAGTGAGAAATAGATTTAAGGGACTAGATCTGATAGAGTGCCTGATGAACTGTGGACTGAGGTTCGTGACATTGTACAGGAGACAGGGATCAAAACCATCCCCAAGAAATTCAATTCATGCTATGTTTAAAGAGAGAAATCTGCCTTTCTAAGTAAGATTCAAAGCTTAGTTGACTGTGACATTAAACATTTTTACGCAAAGAAAGGAAAGGAGGGAAAGAAGAATAAAGGTCCCTTTCTCCTCCTTTGCCAGTTTTGCCTTTATAGATTTGCATTTCAGAAATTCCATCTACTCTTCACAAAATAAAGTTCAGAATCCTTGTGCCAACATTCAATGTCATCCACGATTTGGCACTATCTAATCTTTCTGTGTTATTTACAGTTTCTTTCCTCCACAAACTCTCTGTTAGAAACAAGCTGAAATACTCACTTTCTCCTAAACAAGAAAAGTCCTTTCCACCTTCACTCAGTAGGATGCTGCATGGAATGAAGTGAAACTGAAAGTTGCTCAGTCATTGTCCTACCCTTTGTGACTCATGAATGGTGGCCCTCCAGGCTCTTCTGTCCATGGAATTCTCCAGGCCAGAATACTGGAGTGGGTAGCCTTTCCCTTCTCCAGGGGGTCTTCCCAACCCAGGGACTGAATCCAGGTCTCCCACATTGCAGGTGGATTCTTTACTATTGATCTACCAGGGAAGCTCTGGTAGAACGTTCTCCATTATTCCTAGTTATTTGCTTCCTATTCTTTTGGATACAGCACAAAAAGTGAGCAAACATACTTACATTCTCCATTAAATCTTCCTGATATCTTTCGTTAGAAAAAAATTTTCCTTTCCTTAGGTATTAAATTATTATTTTAGTGATCCACACATACACTCTTTTATAATACTCAACAGTATCATTATCTCTGATTTCCTATCTGCTTTTCCACATTTATTTGGGCTTTTGTGAGTTCAAAGACACTTAGGATATACACACTATAGTGACTGCTACAATAGGATTTAGGTTGATTAATTAGTTCTTTAATTTTACAACTTTTAATTTTGTCCTCAATATTTCCCAGATCAAGATCTAATTGAAAGAATAAACATTGGATGTTCCTTTAAAAGGAAAATTATAGGCCAATAGAAAATATATAAAAACATTTTTTCTGTGCTTTTTAATGTGCTACAATTTTAGAGATGACAATCTGGGTGATTTGGGGCAACTTCTGCCTTTTTACTCAAAATCATAATTTTGAGGCTTATATGTTGAGGTAAATAGCCCTACCTCTATAAATCCTATACACTCAATTTAGAAATTTAAGTCCCCAAAAGAAGGACATATTAACAATGGGATAGAATTGTGTTACCCTTGTAAGATGTCCTTAAAGAACTACATTTTCAATCCCTTTTAGATAGTTATCTAACATTTTGTAAGTAAACTTGAGAAAATAAGTTCCATAATTTTCCTGAGAGTTTGATATTAACAAAATCTTGTTCCTTAATGAGATCAACACTAAATTGCTTTACTGAGAACTCTAAACAGCTGAGCACAGTGAGGATAACACTGTAGCAGAGCTCATTAGGGTGGCAAGTACAAAACAAAAGAGAGTGAGAAAAGATGTATGAAGTTGCCACATGACCCTAAAATCTGAGATTGTTTTACTCATAATCTCTTTGTTTAGATATCTATATCTCGTGTCATATCTCTCATCATAAATAAAAATTTTAGATGTACTATGTATGCCCAATATTTTTTTCTTTTATTCATGATTTAAGTCTGACACTGATCTTGATGTTTACCTTAACCTGAAGTATAAAGACAAGTATTGTTGGAAAAGAGAAAGATGCAAAGGTTGAGTTCACTGTGCTATATACTCTGGGCCAAAAGCCTCAGGCTTATCCAAAGCCTTTTCTTTCTTTCTCCAGTGAAATAAAATTGTTACTGCTGTGCTTTCCATCAGTTCAGTTCAGTTCAGTCGCTCAGTCGTGTCCGACTTTTTACGACCCCATGAATCACAGCACACCAGACCTCCCTGTCCATCACCAACTCCCGGAGTTCACTCAGACTCACGTCCATTGAGTCAGTGATGCCATCCAGCCATCTCATCCTCTGTTGTCCCCTTCTCCTCCTGCCCGCAATCCCTCCCAGCATCAGAGTCTTTTCCAATGAGTCAACTCTTTGCATGAGGTGGCCAAAGTACTGGAGTTTCAGCTTTAGCATCATTCCTTCCAAAGAAATCCTAGGGCTGATCGCTTTCCATAGAAATAGGTAAAATCAACCTTTAACATTTCCTAGATTAATCCATTCTCAAACTCCATTGTGTTTACCTTCCCCAAATGTTCTCAAATTCCACTTGAGTTTGCTTCATAAAAGTTTCTGGATTATACCTGATTTAATGTACTTTATTTATATTTTAAAATACCACAAACACTGTATTTAGTGGACTATTAATATACAGATCACTTGTCTTGTTTGATTCAGTCTTCTTCTTTACTAAGTGCTCACTATGTCTAAACCATATGCCAGGTACTATGCTGAGATAAAGGCAGTGTTAAATGTAATGTTTATCCCTAAACAAAAGTGAAGTCTCTCAGTCCTGTCCGACTCTTTGCAACCCCATGGACTGTAGCCTATCAGGCTCCTCCATCCATGGGATTTTCCAGGCAAGAGTGCTGGGGTGAATTGCCATTTCCTTCTCCAGGGGATCTTCCCAACCCAAGAATCGAACCCAGGTCCCTAAACAAACCAACAAATAAAAACAATTAGATATAGTCCTAGTCTAGGTTTTAGAGAGGATTCCTCTACTTACACCAATGCATAATCCATTCTTGTGATCACACTGTCCAGAATATATTTCTAGTTCTACTACTTCTCTACAACTGTATCACTGCCATACCCCTACAAACCATTATCATTCTTTGCTAGAATAAAACAAGTAGCCTTGTGAATGTCCTTCCTCACCCTCCACCTACCTACTAATCTCTGTAGTATGTTTGTTCAAAAGAAGCCAGAGTCATTGTTAAATTTTAAAAATTAGATCATGGTCCTCTACTGCCTTAATTTTTTTCCAATTAATTAAAATAACATTTCAAATCATTTATCTGGCTTTTTGCTTTTTATCCAACCTGTAGCACTTCTGATTAGCAGTGCCACCTGGAAACAGCTTCAACTCTAGGTCAGAATCTCTGGGATGGAACCCAGGAATTGGTATATTATTAATAACAATCCTTCATGTCATTAATCCTTCTAACATGGATGCATGCTAGAATTGGGAATTATTGTCCCACAGTTCTTTTTTTTTTTTTTTTTTTTTTTTTTTCCATTCAGGGTTTACCCCAGCATTACATGATTTATTTCTGCTCTTTGAATCTGGGAGTACAATTCTATTGTCAGGGCCTTTAAATCTTTATCAGCCTGGATCTTTGCTTTACTATCTTCTAGTCAGTCAGGGTTCTATTAAATACTATTCCTTCAGAGATATTCCCCTGACCACTTAATGCTGTTCTCCACATCCCTTTCTCCTACATAACATCTAATTTTCTTAATAGTGATTATTATTATTTGAACTTGTTTGTATATCTATCATAATAATAGACTAAAACTGAAGCCCAAGGGCAATAAATGTTCTATTCTAAAGTAAGGGGCAAGGCTATCCACAGGACTTGTAAAAGGAGGGCAGGAAAAAAAAAAAGAAAACTGTTTGGTACCCTCAAAGGATCATTCAACTCCAGTATACGAACAAAGTTTGAGAGGCTAGGAAGACATTATATAATAGAAAGATTAAATGAGGAGGTAGCTGATGAACTCTGGATCTTACCCTCTTCCTTAGACATATTTCTCTCATCATCTCATATTTCGTGGGAAATAGATGGAGAAACAGTGTCAGATTTTATCTTTTGGGGCTCCAAAATCAATGCAGGTGGTAACTGCAGCCATGAAATTAAAAGATACTTACTGCTTGGAAGAAAAGTTATGACCAACCTAGATAGCATATTGAAAAGCAGAGACATTCCTTTGCCAACAAAGGTCTGTCTAGTCAAGGCTATGGTTTTTCACATGTATGGATGTGAGAGTTGGACTGTGAAGAAAGCTGAGTGCTGAAGAATTGATGCTTTTGAACTGTGGTGTTGGAGAAGACTCTTGAGAGTCCCTTGGATTGCAAGGAGATCCAACCAGTCCATTCTAAAAGAAATCAGTCCTGGTTGTTCATTGGAAGGACTGATGCTGAAGCTGAAATTCCAATACTCTGGCCACCTCATGCGAAGAGTTGACTCATTAGAAAAGACTCTGATGCTGGGAGGGATTGGGGGCAGGAGGAGAAGGGGACAACGGAGGATGAGATGTCTGGATGGCATCACCAACTCAATGGACGTGAGTTTGGGTGAACTCCGGAAGTTGGTGATGGACAGGGAGGCCTGGCGTGCTGCAATTCATGGGGTCACAAAGAGTCAGACACGACTGAGTGACTGAAATGAACTGAACTGAATCTTCTATGTAGTGTGCTCATCTGGCTCCTAGGTATATATTCAAAATAAATAAAATCAGTATCTCACAGAGAGATCTACACTTCCATATTCATTGAAGCATTATTCATGGTATCCAAGATATGGAAGCAAACGTTCTTTAATTGTTTAATGGATTAAAAAATGTGACAGATGCATACACATGCACTGGAATATTATTCAGTCTTTAAAGAGACTGAAATCTTGCGATTTGTAACAACATGGATGAAAATGGAGGGCATTATAATGAGTGAAAGTCAAACATAAAAAGATAAGGACACTATATTATTGTCCACATATAGAATATTACACATTTTTAAGTCAATTTCATGGAAACAGAGTGGAATGGTGGTTGCTAAGAGCTGTGGGAGGGAGAAATGGAGAGATGTAAATCAAAGACAGCACATTTTTAGTTATGAGTAAGTTCTGAGGCTCCAATGTGCAGCATGATGACTATAGCTAATAATACAGTATTATATACTTGAAAGAAAGTTGCTAAGAGTAAATCTTAAGTATTCAATCAAAGCAAGTAAAACAAATAAACAAAAAAAGCTAATTATTTGAGGTGATGAGAATGTTAATTGTCTTGATGTTGTTAATCATTCCACAATGTATATGTATATAAAATTATCACATTCAGTTCAGTTCAGTTCAGTCTGTTGGTTGTGTGTGGCTCTTTGTGACCCCATGAATCGTAGCACACCAGGCCTCCTTGTCCATCACCAACTCCTGGAGTTTACTCAAATTCATGTGCATTGAGTCGGTGATGCCATCCAGCCATCTCATCCTCTGCCGTCCCCTTCTCCTCCTGCCCCCAATCCCTCCCAGCATCAGGGTCTTTTCCAATGAGTCAACTCTTCGCATGAGGTGGCCAGAGTATTGGAGTTTCACCTTCAGCATCAGTCCTTCCAATGAACAACCAGGACTGAGCTCCTTTAGAATGGACTGGTTGGATCTCTTTGCAGTCCAAGGGACTCTCAAGAGTCTTCTCCAACACCACAGTTCAAAACCATCAATTCTTCGGCACTCAGCCTTCTTCACAGTCCAACTCTCACATCCATACATGACCACTGGAAAAACCATAGCCTTGACTAGACGGATCTTTGTTGGCAAGGTAATGTCTCTCTCTGCTTTTCAATATGCTATCTAGGTTGGTCATAACTTTTCTTCCAAGGAGTAAGTGTCTTTTAATTTCATGGCTGCAGTCACCATCTGCAGTGATTTTGGAGCCCAGAAAAATAAAGTCTGACATTGTTTCCACTGTTTCCCCATCTATTTCCCATGAAGTGATGGGACCAGATGCCATGATCTTCATTTTCTGAATGTTGAGCTTTAAGCCAACTTTTTCACTCTCCTCTTTCACTTTCATCAAGAGGCTTTTTAATTCCTGTTCAGTTTCTGCCGCAAGGGTGGTGTCATCTGCATATCTGAGGCTATTGATATTTCTCCCAGCAATCTTGATCCAGCTGTGCTTCTTCCAGCCCAGCGTTTTTCATGATGTACTCTGCATATAAGTTAAATAAACAGGGTGACAATATACAGCCTTGACATACTCCTTTTCCTATTTGGAACCAGTCTGTTGTTCCATGTCCAGTTCTAACTGTTGCTTCTTGACCTGCATACAGATTTCTCAAGAGGTAGGTCAGGTGGTGTGGTATTCCCATCTCTTTCAGAATTTTCCATAGTTTATTGTGATCCACACAGTCAAAGGCTTTGGCATAGTCAAGAAAGCAGAAATAGATGTTTTTCTGGAACTCTCTTGCTTTTTCAATGATCCAGCAGATGTTGGCAATTTGATCTCTGGTTCCTCTGCCTTTTCTAAAACCAGCTTGAACATCTGGAAGTTCACGATTCACATATTGCTGAAGCTGATACTAAATACATAAAATTATATCTGTCAATTATTTCTCAATGAAGTTGGAAAGAAATTTAGTTATCTAAAAGAGAAAAATTTTATTACTTGAAAGTCAACCCTAAATTGTTGGAATATATATACATTTTATCAGGAATAAGAGAATACATTTAAAAAGACACTGGGAGACAGATAATAAATATGCTTTCCAAGTACACTGATGGTATAACTAGCTCAACATACAGATTGCATTTACTTCTTGCTCTCCTATAAGCACCAAAAAACAAAAATCTCATGTATTATTATTCATTGAAATATTCCTAATTCAAGAACAAGGCTGGTATCAAGGCTGCTAGTCAATTAATGAAATTAATATGAGTAAATAAATGAATAATTGAAAGAACAAATCTATGAGCAAAGAAATAAATAGCAGTTGGTAGATTGATAAGTTCTTTATGGCTTTGCCATTTATATCACTAGCTCCTTGGAAGAAAAACTATGACCAACCTAGATAGCATATTAAAAAGAGAGGCACTGCTTTGCCAACAAAGGTTTGTCTCAGCAAACTCTGATTCTTCCAGTAGACAAATATGGATGTGATATATTGTGATAATTACTGAACCTCAGCTAATTTCTAAAAATAAATAAATACATAAAAGCAGCTAACTCTAAGGCAATTATATGAATGAAGTAAAATAATACTTATTTTATCAATAAATAAATGTTTAGTATTGTACTGGGAGAAACATCAGTAACTTCAGATATGCAGATGACACCACCCTTATGGCAGAAACTGAACAGGAACTAAAGAGCCTCTTGAAGCTGAAAGAGGAGAGTGAAAAAACTGGCTTAAAACTCAACATTCAAAAAACTAGTATCATGTCATCTGGTCCCATAACTTCATGGCAAATAGATGGGGAAACAACAGAAACAGTGGCAAACATTATTTTCTTGTGCTGCAAAATCACTGCAGATGGTGACTGAAGCCACAAAATTAAAAGACACTTGCTCCTTGGAAGAAAAGCTATGACCAACCTAGACAGAATTAAAAACAGAGGCATTACTTTGCCAACAAAGGTTTGTCTAGGCAAACTATGATTCTTCCAGTAAGCAAATATGGATGTGAGAGTTGAACCATAAAGAAGGCTGTGCTGTGCTTAGTCACTTGGTCGTGTCTGACTCTTTGCGACTCCATGGACTGCATACCCTCCTCCAGGGGATTTTCCCAACCCAGGAGTCCAACCCAGGTCTCCCACATTGGGCAGATTCTTTAGCATCCAAGCCACCAGGGAAGCCCAAAGAAGACTGAGCATCGAAAAGCTGATGGTTTTAAACTGTATGTTGGCGAAGATTCTTGAGAGTCCCTTGGACTGAAAGGACATCAAATTAGTCAATCCTAAAGGAAATAAATTCTGAATATTCATTGGAAGGACTGATGCTGAAGCTGAAGTTCCAATACTTTAGCCACCTGATGTGAAAAAATCGACTCATTTGAAAAGAGCCTGGTGCTGGGAAAGATTGAAGGCAGAAGAAGCGGACGACAGAAGATGAGGTGTTTGGACGGCATCACCAAGGCAATGGACATGAGTTTGAGCAAGCTCTGGGGACAAGGAAACCTGGTGTGCTGCATTCCATGAGGTTGCAAAGAGTCAGTAACGACTGAGTGACTGAACAACAACAATTGTACCTTATCCATAATCACTATTATGACAATTATTTTAAGAAATAAGGCATATGTATGTATAATATTGCATTAAAATACAAAAACAATAAATCTCCTAGTGATATAAATATCATGCAAGATTAAAGTTCTGAAACTTAAAAGTGGATACGATTTGTAGAGTTGGAGAAGAGTAGAGCCAGGGGTCAGGCATGCAGTGTTAGGAAGGAGATTGGAAGAATGTCCCACGTGTCTGGGACCTGCTGGATAAACACTTTCAGTGCTCATCCCCTTATCTCATCACACCTAAATTAACTCATCAGCCTCTTAAATGATCTTAATGTCAGCCTTTACTTTTAAATCTTCCTTAAAACATTGCTTTGATGAAGGCACCAAAAAAATTAACCAAGAAAGAAAAAAAAAACCAATTAAACATATATATTACCAAATGTAAAACAGATGATCAGTGCAAGCTCGATGCATGAAGCAGGGCACTCAAAACCAGTGCTCTGGGACAACCCAGATGGATGGGGTGGGGAAGGAGGTGGGAGGGGGGTTCAGGATGGAGGGACACATGTACACTCATGGCTGACTCATGTCTATATGCAGCAAAATCCACCAAAATATTATAATTAGCCTCCAATTAAAGTAAATAAATTGTTTTAAAAAATTAAAGTACTCCACAGAAACTCTGTGCAGCATAAAATCCAAAATCTGTACTGGTGTTCTAAATCCATTGTTAAATGGAAGAATGTCTGATTTCAAGTCATATTACTCCTCAATAAGAATTTTCTTCAATTCCATATATATGTGTTAATAAACAATATTCATATTCTCTTTCTGACTTATTTCACTCTGTATAATAGGTTCTAGGTTCATTCACCTCACCAGAACTGACTCAAATTCATTATTTTTTATAGCTGAATAATATTCTGTTGTATACATGCACTGCATCTTCTTTATCCATTCATCTGTTAATAGACATCTAGGTTGCTTCCATGTCCTAGTTATTATATCTCTGCTAGGAACATTAGGGTACATGTTTCTTTTTCAATTACAGTTTTCTCAGGGTATATAAGTCAGGGAGCCCAGTCTGACACTCTGTGATGACCTAGAGAGGTGGAATGGGGGAAGAGGGGAGGCTCAAAAGGGAGGTGATATATGTATAATTATGCCTGATTTGGGTTGTTGCATGACAGAGACCAACACAACATTGTAAAGCAATTTCCCCCCAGTTAAAAATAAATGTAAAAAAAAACTTTCTTTCTTTTTAACCACGCCTTGTCAGTATAACAAACATTTAACACTTGAAGGGTTGATTCACTTTGTATTCTTTTCAGAGAAATCCCATTTCCACTCTTGGCCCACCTCTCCTTACCTTCTTCTTCAGAGTCCAGCTCAAGATGATCATCCTGTGTTCACTCTCTCCTCCTTCTGAAAAGTCATTCTTCTACTTGTTTATAAAGACCTCTTGTCCATTTATCACAAGCCTTCATACAACCTGTTTACTGTGCTCTCATATAATCATCCCATTCTATTTGATATTAATGCTTCAGTGACAGATACTTTATTTTTTACTTCTGTTCATCCTTCTCAGTAGCTAACAGAATATTGTGCAGATGATCTGTTTCATAGAATTATGCTGTGATGTACACATTGTGTGTCCTGATGGCTTAGGGTAGTGCCAGCATTAAAGTTGTCAGTACATTTTATCAAAGAGACAGATATGGCCACCCTCCTTGAAACTAGATCAACTTGAGAAAAACCAAGAGAGACACATGCTTCACAATAACCCCAGTTTCAGTCAGCAGCATCAACTTCGACTATTAAGACCTGCTATCCTCAGCCAATATTGAGAATACCTATTTCTGGCTAATTGAAAAGGAGTCAAGTACTATTTGAACCTTTATATTTACTTGGCTATGATATGGGGAAATTATAGGAGTTGGAAAAAAGAAGAAAATTTTGTATTGGTCACATAACCCCAAATAGACTCAAAGACAGTCAAGGACAGGGGTTCAGGTCATTTGTGCTCTTTAGAATGAATTATTTAAATATCTCTGATAGAACCAGTTGAAGTAAATTTGGAAATAGAGTGTAATATTACCACAGAGTCATATTCTTGGGGACAAGAGAGCTTAAAAAAATCAGGAAAAAATAACTGGCTGGTAATATTTTAAAGGGTAACCAATGCTCACTAGCAGCTGCAGTAAGACATTAAGTAATAGAGCACAGTAATGTTAACTGCTCTCCTGGTAAGAGTGGTAAATGAAATAAACCCCAGCATCCGGGGTATCATTAATCTATACTGAATAATGGCAGTAGTAGTGTAAGGAGATTAAAAAGGGCATTGTAAACATTTGTGGCTGTATAATATACAAATTAAAAATGTGAGAATGCTTGCAGCTGCATAATCTACAAATTAAAAAGTGTAATAGCATGGCATTAATTACTGGCTGATCAATTCCTCTATAATTGCTGGCATGTAGATGAACAATTATAGGTCCGAAATGTTATTTGAGAAAGAGACATTGACCTTGGAACTGTAAGGAATGATACTTTGTTATAAGGTAATACAGGATCCTATCAAATTCGGTTCCAGTATTTGTAGCAGCCGCCAGCTCAGCGCAGGGCTGTAATCACTGCACTATTTCTTTCTATTATGGTGCCAGAGGGGTTACTCATTGTTTTCTCTTTTTGAACAGAAACACCCAGTGACCTTCAGCCTTCTGAAAATGGGACCATCAGGCCTCATTTCCAAGTTCAAACAGTTTTAATAAAAATGAAATAGCAGGAGATAATGTACTTTACCCTTCTAGGCCAAAGGAACAGTTTGGAAAGTTGGAAAGACAAACTTCATTCAGTGTGAACACTCCAACTGGGATTTTGACTGTAGATCTAAATGTTTCCAGACTAGCCATTTTCCAGTTGATAGCTAATAGTTAAGCAACCAGAGACTCAAATCTTTGATTGATATTAGAAGCCAGAACACTTACTTCCATTCTCTAACCCTCCTTAATAGTAGATGACACAGCAAAGCAGTGCTCTTGTTGATAATTTACTGGAATGGTGACCAATAAAAAAAAAGAAAAAAAAAGTGAGCCGAGATTCAGCACAGCAGTTGCTACATCACATGTGTGGCTTCAGAAAAGTGAGCTCTGTTAGTGCCATTCTTGATGTTGAATTATAACTTCATGTCCAGGGTTACTAGCATTCTCAATCCTCTTCATTCATTTGCTAAATGTGACAATCTGGATTTTGATCACTGCCTTTCTAATGAAACTGTGTGCATCAAGGTCACATTACCTATCTGTCCAAAGGACATTTTCACACCTAACCTCATCTGACCTTCCTGTAGAACTGGACTCTGCTGAGCACTCCCTGCCTCTAGATCCTGCCATTTTAACCCTATTGACCCCCTTTCATGGCTGCCTCTGTTTCTCTGTGTTACTGGCTTCAGTGATATTAACGGTATCATCACTTTTTTTTTCTTTCTTTCTTTCTCTCCATTCTTTCCCAGTGAAGTTCCTTCTATTCTAGTATTTCTCAGAGTTAAATCTCCAGTCCAGGCCTCTTCTCTGGGTTTCATAATCTAGAGACAGAAACCTTCCAAACATGAGGATAGGAAGGGCTCAGCGTCTCACACCAGCCAGGGAGCTACAACCACCCCTCTTGTATCACTGACCATGACACAGGAGGGGTGGTTGCAACTCTGGGCACCAGAGAGCCCACCCCATTTTTCAAGCTCTCAAATCCCTCAGGCCAAGTCAGCCATCATAGCCTGTTCATATAAATGTTAACTTTTTTCTCAAACCTTTCTCTATCATTCCAATTGTTACTCTCTTGGTTTTTTTTTTTTTTTCAAAAATTTTTATCATAGTCATATATTTCTTTTTTCCTCAGTCATTTTAAGTACTGCCCCATTCGCCTCATTTTATACAGTCATCCACAGTCACTACTGGCTCATTTGTACCTTTTCAAGTCTTGTTGTTCAGTTGCAAAATCATGTCTGACTCTTTGCAACCCCACAGACTGCAACAGGACAGGCTTTCCTACTTTTCACTATCTACCAGAGTTTGCTCAAATTCATGTCCACTGGGTCAGTGATGCTATCTAACCATCTTATCCTCAGCCGCTCTTTTCTCCTTTTGCCTTCAATCTTTCCCAGCATCAGGGCCTTTTCCAATGAGTCACTCTTTTCATCAGGCAGCTAGAGTATTGGAGCTTCAGCATCAGTCCTTCCAGTAAATAATCAGGGTTGATTCTCTTTAGGATGGACTGGTTTGATCTCTTTGATGTCCACGGGAATCTTATGAGTCTTCTCCAGCATCAGATTGTCTATGCTCAGCCTTCTTTATGGTCCAAGTTTCACATCCATACATGACTACTGGAAAAACCTTAGCTTTGACTATGTGGACTTTGTTGGCAAAGTGATGTCTCTACTTTTAATATGTTGCTAGGCTTATCATAGCTTTCCTTCCAAGGAGCAAGCATCTCCTAATTTCAAAGCTGTAGTCACTGTCAGAAGTGATTTGGAAGCCCAAGAACTCTGCCTCTGCTTTCACTCTTTCGCCTTCTATTTGCCATAAAGTTAGAGCACTGGATACCATGATTTTAGTTTTCTTAATGTTGAGTTTTAAGCCAGCTTTTTCACTCTTCTCATTTGACCTCATCAAGTGGCTTTTTAGTCCCTCCTCACTTTCTTCCATTAAGTTGGTATCATCTGCCTATCTGATGTTATTAATATTTATCCTGGTAACCTTGATTCCCACTTGTAATTTATCCAGTCCAGGATTTCACAGGATGTACTCTCCATTTAATTTAGACAGGGTGACAATATAGAACCTTGTCTTATTCCTTTCCCAATTTTGAGCCAGTCAGTTCTTCCATGTAATGTTCTAACTGTTTATTCTTGACCTGCGCACAGGTTTCTCAGGAGACAGGTAAGGTGGTCTGGTATTCCCATCTCTTTAAGAATGTTCCACAGCTTGTGTGATCCACAAAGTCATAGACTTTTTTGCTGTCAATGAATAAGAAGCAGAAAATTTTGCTTTCCTCTACTTTTTCTAAACCCATCTTGTACATCTTGAAGTTCTCATTTCATGTACTGCTAAAGCCTAGCTTGAAGGATTTTGAACATAACCATACTAGCATGTAAAATGAGCACAAAATGTCCACTGGAGGAGGGAATGGCAAACCATTCCAGTATTCTTGCCAAGAGAATCCCATTAACAGTATGAAAAGTTGAGCCTACCCCAGGTCAAAAGGTGTTCAATATGCCACTGGGGAAGAGCAGATGGTAATTACTCCAGAAAGAATGAAGCAGCTGGGCCAAAGTAGAAATGACACTCATTTATGGATGTGCCTGGTGGTGAAAGTAAAGTCTGATGCTATAAAGAACAGTATTGTATAAGAATCTGGAATGTTAGGTCCATGAATCCAGGTAAATTGGATGTGGTCAAGCAGGAGGTGGCAAGAGTGAGCATCAACCTTTTAGGAATCAATGATGGGAATGGTTGAATTTAATTCAGATGACCATTATATCTCCTTTTGTGGGCAAGAATCCTTTAGAAGAAATAGCCCACATAATCAACAAAAGAATCCAAAATGCGGTACTTGGGTGCAATCTCAAAATCAAAAGTATGATCTCAGTTTGTTTCCAAGGCAAGCCATTCAACAGTACAGTAATCCAAGTCTAGGCCCCAACTACTGATGCCAGAGAAGCTGAATTTGACTGGCCTTTTGAAGACCTATAAGACCTTCTAGAATTAACACCAAAAAATGCTGTCCTTTTTCTCATAAGAGATTGGAATGCAAAAATAGGAAGTCAAGAGATACCTGGAGTAACAGACAAAGTTTGGCCTTGGGGTACAAAATGAACCAGAGCAAGAGGCAGCAGAGTTTCATCAAGAGAAAACAGTGGTCATACCAAATACTCTTTTCCAACAACACAAGAGATGATTCAACACATGGACATCACCAAATAGTTAATATTGAAATCAGATTGATTATATTCTTTGCAGGAGAGGATAGAGAAGCTCTATACAGTCAGCAAAACAAAAGCTGGAGCTGATTGTGGCTCAGATCATGAACTCTTTATAGCAAAATCCAGGCTTAAATTGCCTTTCAGGTATCACTATGCCTTTCAGGTATGATCGAAATCAAATTCCTTATCATTATATAGTGGAGGTGATGAATAGAGTCAAGGGATTAGATCTGGTAGACACAGTGCTTGAAGAACTGTGGAGAAATGTTGATAACACTGTACAGGAGGCAGTGACTAAAATCATCCCAAAGGAAAAAAAAATATAAGAAGGAAACATGATTGTATGAGGAGGCTTTACAAATTTCTGAGGGAAGAAGAGAAGTGAAAAGGAAAGGAGAAAGGAAAAATATACCCAAATGAATGTAGAGTTCTAGAGAATAGCAAGGAGGGATAAAAAGATTTTTTTTTTAATTAACTGCAAAAAATAGAGGAAAACAATAGAATGCAAAAAACTAGAGATCTCATCAAGAAAATTGGAGATATCAAGGGAATATTTCATGACAGGATGGGGCAATAAAGGACAGAAATCTAACAGAAGCAGAAAAGTTTAAAAAGAGGTGTCAAGGATACACAGATGAAGCATACAAAAAGTCTTATTGACCTAGACAACCACGATGTTGTGGTCACTCACCTAGAGACAGACATATTGGAGTGTGAAATCATGTGGACCTTAAGCATCTTTACTACAAAGCTAGTGGAGGTGATGGAATTCTAGCTGAGCCATTGAAAATCCCAAAAGATGATGCCGTAAAAGTGCTGCACACAATATGTCCATATATTTGGAAAACACGCAGTGGCCACAGGACTGGAAAAGGTTAGTTTTCATTTCAATCCCAAAGAAGGGCAATACCAAAGAATGTTCAAATTTCAATAAACTTTTCAATTACTTTGTATTATTACTGAGTAAATTTAAGCTTTCATCATGACCCACGATTCCTTCTATAAACAGGTCCCAGTTTAATTCTCCAAATGCACATGCCACTGCTTTCTGATCTTGCATATTTTCTTTAATAACAGTTAATACAAATAATAAGTGCTTTAAACAAGGCCGATTTTACTAAACTTCCAGGCCTTCAAATATATTGTTCCCTCTGCCTGGATTTTCACCCCTTCCCTGGCTTCTCACTCTCTTCCTTGACCCCTTAAGGCGTTTCCCATTTTTCAAGGGTTGATTTCAGTGTCATTTTCCTTCAGCAACTTTCCTTGTGAACCTCAATGGAGCAATCCCTCTTTCATTTCTTTATCCCCATAGAGACTTACATTCCACACTTCATAAACTGTGCTTTTGTCTAAATGGCTTTTCCCCACTCCTGTGTCTTTATAAATATGTTTCCTATTAGAAAACCTGACATCTAGTAGGCACTCAGTAATTTGTACATTATGAATTGTATTGAAGTTGGTAAAACCAAAAGAAGTGCTTGAAATTTAGAAATGAAAAGGCAAACAGAAGAATACTCCATTGGGGGTACTTTGCTAATGTTAAAGCAGTGGCAGTGAAGATAATAACAACAATATATATTAGTGATATCTAATGCTGACCCTAGTCATAGTGTACAATAGCACAGATGCTCATCACTTCCTATGTACCAAATATTGTGTAATTTTTGGAGGGGATGTGCATGAAATATCCTATTTGATCTTGACAACAGATACCACAACTGAAACTTAAAGAGTTTAAAAAAAAAAAAAAAAACTTTCAGAATCACACAGCTAGGAAGTGGTGAAGCTGGGATTCAATTCATGGCTGTCTGATCCCAGAGTTCATTTTAATAACCATTAATTATCCCACCCCCTGAATCCCCTTTGCCCAGTACAACTTAAATTATATTTTCATTGAACATCTATTTTTTATTTAAAATACCAAATTAATGAGTTATTTGTATTTATTTAGACGCAGAACATTTATCTCTGTATTGACATAATCTTAGCCTGCAGATTTTCTTTAAAAAAAAAGTCCTCAATACTTTGAAAAGGGACTGACCTCAACAAAGCTTTCATTTGAAACATTTAAACAATCACATATCACATATACACACCAAACAAATTTTCAAATAAAACCAGCTCCTTCTCCCAAAGTAATATTCATCAATTTCTCCACTTGACTGTTTGGTCTATTCAATACCATTATGGGGATTTGAAATACACAATAGATATTGATTCAGCCTCTCACATAGAGACCATTTTAAAATAAGAACTTGGGAGGACATTTTGAGTGAAATCATTTGCACAAAAAATAAAATCCTGGCATAAAACTTGAGTTTGGTCTTAAAAGAAGCCATAAAACATATAAAATTAAAGAAGCAACTATTTTCAGGACTTCTAATAGATTCTCTCCTTCATGCTAATCAAAATAATTAGCATTTCTATTATTCCTTTTGAATCTCACTATAGAATTCTTCACTAAATACAGGAATTCAGTGGTTTAAAAAAGTGATTATGGGGCAACACACTAGAACATTATTTCCTACATATTAGAATTTATAGTTATGAAAGCTAGTGTTTCTACCACATTGTTAGAAATCTGTGTAAATTTACTAACCATGGAAAGGAATTCACTAAAGAGGTCATGAGATTGGACCTACAGAAGAAGAAAAAAGCAAAACAAAAATGAGAAGAGAGAGATTTTTAAATATCAAAATAAATTTGCTCTTAGGTGGCCAGCTCCGGGAGTTGGTGATGGATAGGGAGGCCTGATGTGCTGCAGTCCATAGTTTCGGACATGACTGAGTGACTGAACTGAATTGAACTGATCCATATAGTAGACAGTCTTTCAGAGAATATCTTCCTGGGACCAGCCTAATGCTCTTGTTTCTGCCCTATCAAAACAGAGTATTAGTAAATCTAAAAGAGTAGGAGGAAAAATTTTAGACTTCTAATTCTTTATTGACTTCTCCACCGGAAATATTTTAAAGAAACAAAATCTCAAATTTAGAAAAATGATGAGTTGTTTTTAAAAAATCATTAAGTAATCTGGTTATTATTATAATTACAATTTTCACAAAAGTAATAATAATTGTACATTTCACAAATATGTTTCTGTGAATAAGTCAACCTTGTTTGAGTGATGCATCAAACTAGACATAACTAGTTTGAGTGATAGATAACGACTTCCATCAAGATGACAGTTCCCCATTTCCACAGCATCACTTTTGTTTTGTTTTGACTGGTGATTAAAAACACCAACAAACTTATCTACAATGTACCTCAGTAAATATCCATGCCTCCTTACATTGTTTAGGACATTAGGGAAAGCTCCTGTCTGTTCCTCTTCCCTGACCCTAATCAGCTCAGATATAAAGAGGAGGTTCATAGACAAGAAGGATCAGGGTCAAAGTCACTTATTGGGTTAAGGTATCCAGTCATGGTATGTCTTTCTTTCAAGATTCCATCCTCTGGATCCCTTTCAACTCTCCCACAGCAGGGCAAAATGGAACAAGCCTCAACCTCTTCTGGCAATAGAGGTTGGTCCAGCTGAGAAAGACCTGGGAGAGGCACTTAGAACTGCCTGCACTAGGCTCATGACAAACTTTTTTTTTTTTTTTCCCCAAATTCTTCTTTCCCTCTTTTCTACACTAAGAAAAATCACTTTTTATTTTGAAATAATTTAAAATTTATAAGAATCTGCAAAAATATTAGAGTTATCTTGCATAATTGACCGAACTTCCCGCAGTGACAACATTCCACATAGCCAGAGTACATTATTGAAATCCGGAAACTGACATTGGTACAATACTATTAACTAAACTACAGTTCTTGTTTAGAGATTACCAGTATTTATAGGTACATTTTTTTTTTTTAGTAGAATGTACAGTTCTAAGAAATTTTATCACGTGACAGATTTGTATAATCACTACTGCTATTAAGATAATATAGTGTCTATATGTCAATCCCAGTCTCCCAGTTTATGTCTTCCCACCCTCCTTACTATCTTCCCAGGTGGGGCAGTGATCAAGAATCTGCCTGCCAATTCAGGAGATGTAAGAAATGTGGGTTTGATCTCTGAATTGGGACTATCCCCTGGAATCAGAAATGGCCATCCACTCCAGTAAGTTTGCCAGAGAAATCCCATGGACAGAGGAGACTGGAGGGCTACGGTCCATGGGATCACAGTCAGAGACAACCTAGCATGCACACACAACAACCCTTCTTACTATACATAAAATAAATAACTAATAGGGACCTAGTGTATTGCACAGGGAACTCTATTCAAAATTCTATAATGACCTATATGAGAAAAGAATCTAAAAAAAGAGTGAATATATGTATATGTGTGGACTTCCCTGGTGGCTTAGTGGTAAAGAATCCGCCTGCCAATAATGCAGAAGACATCGGTTTGATCCCTGGGCCAGGAATATCCCCTGGAGAAGGAAATGGCAAGCAACTCCAGTATTCTTACTTGGGAAAACCTATGGACAGAAGATGCTGGCAGATTACAATCCATGGTGTTGCAAAGTTAGAGAATAAACAATAAACATGTATATGTATAACAGATTCACTTTGTTGTACACCTGAAACTAACTCAGCATCATAAATCTACCATAATCCAAATATTTTTTAAAGATACTATAATGTTCAATTTTCGTCATGAAAAAGTGCCTTCTACTTATCCCTTAATAGTCATATCCTCTCCAACCCTACCCTTAACAACCATATGTGACTCAATTTTTGTTTCTTCTTCCACTTCTTTTTTTCCCCTTTATTCTTTCTAGACCATCATAATATATTCCTGGGTTACAAAAAGTATCTCCCCATTACCTTTCATTGTCTTCTCCTGCCAATCTAATCCTCACATTGCAGCAAGATAGAACCACTTAAAATATATGTGATCATGACACATCACTGTTTTATTCTCTATATTAATGACATCTTCTATACTTTTAAGATAAATTCTAGATTCCCTATTTCTTCTTAATTCTGCCCTTCTCTATATATCTGCTATGAATTTATTAACTTTTCCCTTTGAATACTGAATCCAAGGCTTATGGAATGCTTTTCATTATCTCAACTGGTTTACATTCTCTCTGAATCTTCTGGGTCTTGCATATGCCAACTACTCTTTAAGGAACCTGTTTCTTTCTCTCTTTTTTTAATCTGGATGATTCCTAATCTTATTCAACTCCTACTTCTCAGCTTCAATGTTATTTCCTCAATAAACCTTTCTCTCATCCTTCAAATTTTTGTTAGGCATCCCTTAAATGTAACCTTATAAGACCTCATACCTCTGTCATAGCATTCATCACACCCATATTCTAAGTGCTTGTTTATCTGTGTGTTTTCATCATTATACTGTAAACTTTAAGGGTGGGGTTGTTGTTGACCTGTTTGTAACTCCATCCCTAGAATCTGATCCAGTGACTGAAACATGGATAGTGTTTAATATATATATATATATATATATATATATATATATATATATATTAGAGCATTAATGAGAGAAACATTTCCTCTGCATCACAAATGGAACCAGGGACCATAACAGGGCAATAAACTATGGGCAAACAAGCGAGGCTAAAGCATTGATAGGATGAATAATGAGGGACAATGCTGTTTTTTCTCACCTCTATATTATTCTATGTGCATGTGTGTGTTCTCAAGTATGCATGCTCAGTCATGTCTGACTCTTTTCAACCTAAAGGACTGTAGCCCACCAGGCTCCTCTGTTCAAGGAATGTTCCAGGGAAGAGTACAGGAGTGGGTTGCCATTTCCTTCTCCGGGGGATCTTCCTGACCCAGGAATCAAACCTGTGTTTCCTGCATTTCCTGCATTGGCTGGCAGATTCTTTACTACTGTCCCACCTGGGAAGCCCATATTCTTCTATGTGCTAGTACTAATGACATGTGTGGTGAATATTATTTATAATAAAGACCTATATTATGTCACATTCTATATCATCATCTCAAAATGGTAAGCAAAAACATACTGTATGCCATGAAAACTGATCCTAAACTGGTTGCAACCCATTTGATATTATGGAGGAGCCCCTTTAGTAAAGCTTAACTTCTCAACTGCACATATATTTGTGCCAGGTTGGAGCAAAATGAAACTCAAACATCCCTAAATTTGTGAAGCTAGTCCTCACCCTAAATACAAGTCAATAAAGTTAGAAAACCCTTCAGATCAGAATTCAAAGCACCACATTGCACATTTCATATTCCATATTTCTAGACTAAGGTATTAGAGATGCGTATACCATTTGCTGTTTCTTTGTGACACTGGTAAATGCTTTTAAATCTTCTAAATGTTTTTTAAAATGTGTGAAATGTGTTCTTTTCAAGGACGTGAATGTGAACTGAGGCCAAGTGGCAGTGGGCGTGTTGGCTATAAATCTACTCTATACATAAATATATGCATATTGAATTTTTCATCACTAGGCTGACTATAAAACATCTACCTTGTTGAATCTGTTATTTGTAATGTGCAAAGTTCACACTGCTAAAAGAACCATAACTTCTGCATTTATATTTTGTTCTGTGACATGTAAATGTGAGTTTATTTCGCCTAAGACATAAAAACTAGACTTTTGTGAATCTAGCACTAGAAGTACAAAAGAGCTAAATCTACACAATATTCTAAGAATTAAAGAATATATATTAGTGTATCACTTTATGTCAATTGTAAAGATTATTTTCCCCAATGTATTTAGAGTATATCAATTTTAATCTTAGTTTTTTTTAACTTCTGAAATAAGGTAACAAACATGACAATTAATTGTTCAAAAATTTAATATAAAATTATCTATTTTCACCTTATACATTATATATACACTTTCCATTATACATTTCTGTATAAAATGCTGAAATTTGTAATGTTTAGACATTGAGTGGATGAACTGTTCCACTATGGTTATTTGCCACTTGACACCTTATAAAAAGAAGGAAAAAAGGCTCTTATTTCAGTTGAGCATGTCTCAAAGAAGCTGTCCTCTTAAATAAGTAAAAGCATAAAAAATTAGTGAGGACAGCACTGTCCTTTAGAGAATGGTCCTTGCCTTTAGGTTTTTTGTAATCTACAACTGATTTAATAAGATTTATTCTTTTTATGATTTATGAAACACTACTTGTAGTTGAGAAATAATTCAGCATTATTCTAGACAGGATATGAAGAATGAATCTTTTCAGCCTTTAAAAGGGGCTTATTCTGATTTCTTTTTAGGTGAAGAAATAAAGCTCCTAATCTTAGACACTGTTCCTCTGCAGATGGTACTGGTCAGATCTAGTTCCTGTGGATGAAAATGTGAGTTGTATACCTTTATTACAATAAAAGGATTGAACTGGAGCTTTAAAACGAATATGCATTCCTAGGTAAATGGAAAATTGCTTGACTTCACTCTGAACTTGCTGGAAGCACTTTTTTTTTTTTTTCCCATAGTTAGCTATGAAAAATAAGGAAGATTTGAAATGCATAAATTGTGGCAGATGCTTCCTTAACTTACCCTAGTGAAATAATTTTGATGGGTGGTTATGAATTTCTAAGTAATGTTTACTTCTGAAATGCCATAATTGCTTTTGGAACTATTTGAGGCATTTTGAATTGTATCTGTTTTTATTGTAATATGGAATTGTATTGCCATTTTATGAAGTGGCATCTTTCTGATGCATGGAAGTTCTGGATACATTTGTTATCCATCATGAGGAAACCAGATAAGTAAATATTACAACTATAACTGAAATGCTTCTTTTTTACATGAATAAATGAAAACCATTTTGAATCTGAAGGCAGAAACATTCTATCTGCAGACTGACAAATTGCATATTTGTTTGGTTTCAAAAAAATTGTGTCTGGCTTCGACAGTGTGACGGAGGGAAATGTCTGTCTCCTGCATGACAGAGACATGAGTTCCTGAGATAGAGGAATTCTCTCCTTGGTGGAGGTGGAAGATATCAGCTGAAAGGACCATAAAGTAAAAGAGCCCTTGTATATGCAATCACTGTTAAATGGAATAAGACCGTATACAATATTTCCATCTCAAATGCTGTGGCTTACCTATATTGCTACATCCCTGAATTCCCCTAAGTTTTCTAATTGTTTCCATAAGCATTTATTGAGCATATAACTGTTATTAAGACATTTTGAGCAATCACAACTTATAATGGTGCGGTTAATCTGCTTTTAACATAATTTCTAAATATTAACCATATTAAATAATATTTTTCATATGTGGTTCAACCCAAAGATGTATGACCTGGATTTCTAGATGGGTAAATCAGTATAACTAACCCTTGAAGAGAGACTTATCTAATGAAAAACTGCAATTCAATAGAGTAACCAGGACTTTAGCTTCTGGCATCTACTTGAGGTTGAGAGCTTTTCTGGGAGGCGACCATCAAGTTAAAGATGAGATAACAATTACATCTGGGAGAATGACTTGTTCTTGTTGAGGATTCTTTGGACAATATGTGGAACATACTACACAGTGCAGACAAATATGTTAGCTAGATAAGACATGGACCAGGAAGGTAATTTGCTGCAAGTATATTTAGAGTGAATGTAACAAGTTTGAAGACAGACAGACCAAGAGACCACCTACACCAGTGCTTCTCAAACTTATATGGATATGATTGGAGGGGAATCTTGATAAACTCCAAACTCTGATTCATAAGTGGGATCCAAGAATCTGCATATCTAACCTGCCCCCATGTACTATTAGTGGTACTGGCCTATTCAGCACATTTAGATAAGGTCAGATGTTACTAAGGACTTGAAATCCATGTACAGCATCTTCATCAACACCATGAGTAGGGCAAAAAGAGTTAAAAAGCAAATCTGACAAGGTAAAATTAACGTTCCATTTTCTTTGCTACAGTTTCAATGTCTATTCACAGTCAAAGTTCATCTCTGTGTATTGATGACAATATCAAATCCTCCTCAAGGGCAATAGCATTATTATTCCACTTTCACATAGGCATGACTTTTTTATTCATACAAAAAAGGAGATGAAAACCATCATTACTTTCAAAAGAGGGATCAAAGAATTATTACAGAGAGTAGATCAGTAAGAATAATCTAATTCCAAGACATAATTCTAGAATAATTA